>NW_028288984.1:827500-1127500 GCF_059628265.1 Tinamus guttatus
TTGTGAAATTCTATCCTGAGTTTTTCCATGATTATTCTAATGGGTTTTCTAGACTATAAATTTCTCTTCATATCTTGTAGTTCATAACTGTTCCAATCTTCCCCAATAAATTGAAGTATTAATTTGATAGCAAAGTCTCTTTTCCTTAATTGAATCATTTATAGCTGGCTTGTGGAGTCTTTCTATTGTGGTGAACCACATACTGTCCAAATAGGGATTGTGTCCGTCCTCCGCAGTGTTCTCCTCCATCATGTGATCAGAATTAATTTTGTCATGTGGCAAAAGTAGGGATTTTGGAAGGTGACAAATATAATGTTAGGTAAGTGCTATTTGAGTTGTGGAATATCTTTGCCTCGTATGCTTCTGGGGAGTCCACAGAGCACTTGAGATCAAGCTGCAGGCTTGGTGAACTGTTTCAGGAGGCTGCATTTGATGGAAAGTTTCACTTCCCTTGCGTTGTAGAAAGATTTTCCTTTAAAGACAAAAAAAAAATCAGTTTTGCATAGTTGGATTATGAAAATAATAGGAGAAGTAAAATTATAAAAAAAATAAGAATGTAGGGCTTCAAGAAAAGAGGGTAGACTGAAGAGTTTACAGATCTTTTTAGCTAATGATTTTGAATGTTCTGAAGGTTGGAAGAGCCCGGCCTCTTGGGCTGTGCTTGAATCTTACTCATTGTGCTGTATCACTTCATTCTGACAGAACTGGAAGCAGTGGCCACCTCAGCTTCTCTCTCCTTTTCACAAGTAGTAAGCCCTCTGTGCTGCCACAAGCTTCAGGATTTTTCTTAGGCAGTTAGTTGCCATCATTACTGTTTTACTTGTCTTAGCACCATGGTCTCTTTATCACTGCTCCTCTCATCTTGGCACTTATGTTTCCCTTTTCCTGAATCCAAATTCCCGGTGTATAGCAGATGTCAACCCTCCCCTTTTTAAAGTGTGGTTTATATTTTGGTGTCTTTTTGCAAAACTTTGCTTTTTGGCATTTCCCCTATCTTATTTCTGTCTGCGAGGTAGGCAGGCCCTCTTTTGCCATGAGTCCTTCTGATGTGATCTGGATTCAGCGACTGCCCTTCTGCTGCAGGGGACTTTGGCTAGAGTATGGCTTAAGTGACAGGGATTGAGCCTGTGCCCACAAGCTCTGGGGAGGAGGAGCTGGTGAAGGATGCCGAGGCGAGCACTGCCTCTAGCTTGGCTGCCCGGCTAGCTGACTCAGTGTGTTATTTCTCGTATATAAACTGCTTCTGGTGGTTTCCTGCAGGAGTTTCACTGCCAGAAAACCCTGGTGTTTGTTCCATAGGCTTGAACGGGTTGGTTGTCTGGGGACTAAAAGGCTGTTTCCTCTTCAAGCTCTGCTGGTAGATGTGTGCTAACTTTCCGTAGTCTGAGCTGTATGTATAAACTGTATTAATGTGTTGCTGAGAGAAAAGGTGTTCTAGCCCATACTAAGTAACTGTGTGGTTTTGGCTGGTTCGTAGTTCCAGCAGAGTGAGCTTGCATCTGCTTACAGAAAGATCATGCAGGCTTGCTTGCAGGTTTCTTCTGGTAGTGCGACAGCACCAGAGCTTGAGGTAGGTCGCGTCTTGAAAAATGAGTACAGTATTGAGGAAGTAGAGAGGGAGAGGGAAGGAAGGAGTATGCATAGGACTATATTATTAGTTCCGGAATTCCTTCCAAATTGGATAGCCATTCTGCTCGCACCTGCTATATCTTGCCGTTTCAGAAAAGCAGTGCAGAACAGAAGTATGGTAGAGAACATGTTTTGCCCACGTGGTTTGGTACTGTTTGCCCGCAATATGAACAGCAGCGAAAAGTGAGCAGAGGATTCCCTTCTGTGGGTACATTGCGAATGTTTCCTTTACGGAATAATTCTGCTAGTGTATGCCATATAGTGCAGATGGCATTTAATTCAAGATGCCTAAACTTGAGAGAAAACATTCATCTGCGGTACATGGCACATATTGCTTGCGGTTGTGCAGAAATTCAGTATTTGTAAACTGAAATAATCTGTCCTACAGGAATTTTAGTTCTAGATTGAGATAACTTTAGGAACTGAGACTTCGTGAAACTTGTGAAGCTCTTCTCTTTGAGGTGAGTTAGTATCTCGGTGAGAACACAGGTCCACAATACTGATTTTGAGATAGCAGCTCAAACACTGCAGTAGAAAACACTGGTGGTTCAACTTGGCATGTATCTTTGATTTCTTTTTTCTGGACTATGGATTTCTGAACTGTACTCTGGAACTAAACTACATTCTTTGTAGTTTTGAATGTTGAATTTTCCTATGTCCTGAAACACAGTATTGTTCTTATTTCAGATAATACTAGGATTTTATTAGGAGCTAGATTACAGTACAAATTACTTGTTATTTTTTATGGCCTTATTCATTGTGAAATTTACCTTTGTTCTCAGATTACAATTAAGAGTTCAGATGTAAAGCTGGAGAGTGAAAACCAATGAAAAGGGTGCATCCTTTCTCAGGATCTGAAAAAACAGAACTCTGCCTTTCCTTTGTCTTTCGTCATGTGCAAGTCTTGGAACACAGAGGGGTCAAGCTTTTTACAGAAAGTAAAGTTCTCACAGAACAACAACAACAAAATTCATTAAAGGATTTCTTTTTGATGATTTTCCTTTTGACCAAGGAACTCCAGTATACAAAAGGATGGTAATTTAAAGTTTAATGGGAATGAACCTGAATCAGAACATGAGAAAGAGAAATTTTATTTGACTTTCAGTCCTAGGAAAATCTCTCTCTTTTTTTTTTTTTTCCCTTTTCTAATCTCAAAAATTCATATTCAAGAGTTTTGTTAACACAAAGGCTTCCAGACAAACAAACAAAAATATTTATCAGGAAGAAAAAGTTTTACAGAATACTCAGCATTTATTGAGTTTGAATCCATTGACAGTTGAAATCCTGAATATTGTAAATGTGTCTCTTCGGGTTACAGTCTGGATTCTTAGAATTCCTGAAACCAAAAAAAGTCACATGCATCATGAAATAAAACAATCATTTCCAAGATGTAAGCTATATGATAAATCTATGTGGGTAGCAGTGGTCTACTGAGTGCTTTTGACATAGTACGGACATTTTGGAGACAAGAATTAAGATATTAGACTGTTTTAATGTTTTTCAACTTTCTAGGAATATCATACACATGCATGTACACAAACAGTGTCATAACAATTTTATCAAAAAGTATGTCTTTGAGGTGTTTTCATTTAAAATAAATATCACAGCATGGTAATTTTTAGGGGTCTCTTAAGAAAATATTATTTGGAAAAAAGAAAAGAATAAAAAAAAGTGAACCTTGTTCTTGTACTGGTTCTATTTCAGTCAGTTGCAAAACTTAATTGCTATAGAGGAGCTGGGACTGTAGGTATTCTGTGACTCTTGAACTGATTTTCATTTCATAGCAGTGTACTTTTCACTGTTGATTTAAAAAAGAATAGAAAGAAATGAATAGCAATAATACAGAAGTTTATGTACTTTACATAAATAAATTAAACGTGGATACTTCTTTTGGTCAACAACATTTAACAGTTCTAGACTGCTAGCATTTCTTAAGATTTAATTTATGGTAACAATTAAAATGATTATAACAAATTAAAGCTGTTGATTCTTTTTTTTTTTTTGATTACTACTGTAGCCATATGATGTAAGTTACATGTAGAAGTCTAAACATGAAGTTTAGACTTCTAAACTTCTTTAACAGAAGTTAAACATGAATAAATTTCCTTTATCTGCAGATATTATTTCTCTCTTCAAGGTTGTATCTTTTCCCTTTTGTGTAGTCCTAATCCTTTGGTCGAATGAAAGCGTGAAAAAAAACAAGTTTTATGTAAATGTTCTTTTCAATGCATGGTTAATCTACTCCTCACATTTTCTTTATTTTTTCCCTCTGTGTGGAGTTTTATTGTAGTTCTAAATGGCATTTTACTAATCATGAGTGGAAATGTCATCTGCAGCTAAGTATGTTCCAAAGTATATCACAAAGTAAGCCACAGAAATTATTTAAGGAGTAGTAAGCAAGATCATGGGCAATTTCTCTCACTATTGTCTGCTGAATGAGGAGTGATTTGTTTCTTGAAATAAATGGTAGGCAATTCTAATGTGATATTTACTTGTAGAAACTAAGTTTATAGTACATTTTAGTGGAAGCTTAATATTGTGCATAAGACGAACTCAAACAGCTACGCCCATTACTCTGTTTTTGTCAAATACCGAGTTTACAAGAGTGTTTGCTTGTTAACAGGAAGATTTCAATCATGCTTTTTCGTCTGTTTCTCTTCCGTCTTAAATTAGCTTAGAATTTAGAATATTTTGGTATCCACAGTGCTTTCTCTGATTTTTGTCAGTCCACTCAATTTGCGTTACTTGAGGCTTACTTGTATTTTTTTCTTTTCTGTTGAAATCAGTAATCTTCTTGAGTCCATTGCAAGCAGTCAGGTTATCACAGCTTCTCTGAGCAGGGCAAGCACGTACCAAATGAAACTTGCAGGTGGTCTTGAGGAAGTTGTCTTCTGGACTGAGCTTTGTTGACTGAGGGCTGTCTCCCAGCTACTTGTCATTGCTGTGAGGGCTCTGCTGGCAGAAGGAATTTTATGAGTTTGCTGTAACCAACATCGCACAAGATCAGCTGGGCCAGCTCAGGCCACTTGCACTGTCTTTTTAAACTGATGTTCTGCCTTATGACTGTGAAGGATAAGGGTGGGGGTTTGGACCATCCCTTCTTTCAGCAGAAGTGTTGGGTGCTAACCTTCAGCTGCTGTGCTGTGGTGACCATTTGGGAACTCTTTTCATCTGGCACAGTTGCTTGGAAGCTGAACTTCTGTGCTTAGCCTTAGAGCACCATGCATAGGCTGAAGCTAATGCGTTTTGCTTTGTGATTGCCGCAGATGTGAGTGTTCTTATTAAGGTAGTTTAACAGTATTTTGCTTTGTGCTTGTAATGCTGTAGGGTATGCATAAAAGTAGTAACTGTAAACTCAACTGACAAGAAGTAATTCATCAAGCCATGTGAACTTGATCTCAGTCATTTGGGCATTCTTACATGGGTATGTGATTTAAAGATAGCAGATATCAATGAGAGTATCTCTTGAACAGTTTTTGTACAGGCTCAAGGTGAGCAGCCTATGGTAGTATTATGTTATGTGAGGGAATTATTATGGTTGATAGCTGGGAAGGGCTGGGAACGGCTTCATGGAATTACATATCTGCCTTGAACAACACTGCGATCAAGAAGAGGGATTATTCTACCCATGGATATCATGGGTAGAATTCATTTACATTGTTACAGGCTTACGTTTTGGGGCAGTTTCTAACTAAAAGTTTCTTTCCTGACAGAATGCTACATCTAAGACTTTTTCTCTGTTTAATAAACCAATGAAATTTGAAATTTTATGATTAATAAGTTTAGGACTTAAAACATTTTGTCAGTAAATTTTTATTGCATGTGATAGCAATTTAATAGCATAGTGAAATTGGTGTAGAAGAAAAGTCTGCATAAAGCAATTGTTGTTAATGTTGTATGTTTGGATTTGAAAAGTATAGTACTGTTGTGCAAGTGTTCAGTTAGGATTTATGGATCTCTTTTTCATTTTTTAATACATATGTTACTTCCAAAAACATGAATATTTACTGCTCTTTCACATTCCTGTAATATCAGTAATATTCTGTTCTAGGTAGTTTCATCTAAATGATCTGTTGATTGGGGTTTTTTTAGTGTTATTTACGTAATATGACTATATTGTTGTTTTCTAGGTATTTCAACAACCTTCATTAAATGAGCTAGAGTGTCTTATTGCAACACAAAAATCTGAAATAGAGCTTTTACAGCAAAAATTGAGAAAAGCAAGTCTTAGCCTAGCAGAACACAGTCTGCACATGACAAATACCTCGGAAAGTAACAATGTAAGGACTGAAAGGAAGCATGAGGTATGATAGTTTTATTGTCCTGTGTGTTTGTGTCTAAGTGAGGCTGATAAAGCCAAACATTTTTGCTCAAGGGTCCAGATAATAATTTTAATATTTGTTGATGCTGCTTATAATTCTGGAAGCTTGTTTGAATGTTCTTGTGTTATCTGCCAAAGACTTGTTAAAGTAACTGTTGGGAGTAGAAAGTTTTACCTTATTAAATACTGAATAAGGGATTCTTAATTAAATGAAACATTTGAAGGCTAAATTCTTTGTAGGTTTGCTAAAATGAATATTTATTAAGTATTTGATTGTGTTTACTGGAATGACCATCATTCTCTGGAAGGGAAATGAGGGAAATATAAAAAAAATACAGTCAGTATTGCAGAACTTTTTTTCAAAATAATATTTTTCTTCTATGAATAAAGCTTATGTTCTTTTGAAGTTTATACTTTAGACTTTCATTACTCTGTATCATGCTGCACTCTCACTTTCATTATGACTTATTAAATTTAGGCTCCAGGTATAAACATTAAGAAAGAAGATAAGAAAATAATTCTAGAGTTGTTTTTTTTTTTTGAGATTAGAATAAACTGTTCCCTTGCCAGTTTGTTCAAAATCTTACCCATGACATTTTTTTAATGATGATTGTGTAGAATATAGTAAACTTGTAAGAAGCTTATACCATACCCTTCTGTATGGATAAGTACGTGACACTGGCATATCAAGTTCTTTTTCCTTAGAAATCTCATCTTCTTCCTATATTTGGTACCTTGTACCATATCCCTTGAAAAACTGTATGGTATTCTACCAGTATTCTATTGAGTATTTGCTATCCTATAGCTATTTTGTGGCAAGAAATACTTTAAAACATTTGTTTAGGAGTACATAAAATTTCATGGTTGACTATCTGGGAAGAAAGAGTGGTTATCGTAGCTTTTGGAAAGTGGACTGTACTTCATAGGGTTATTAAGAGAAATATCATTGATTCTGAGGCTGTCGAGAATATGGAGTTGTCCTGAGCTTATTATCACGTTGTATGGTGCCTCACTTTCCTCTTCTAGATCACTATTTATTCCTGCAGAGTAGTATTAATGAATGATACGTTTATCCCAGACTGATCATCACTGTATATCACACACACACAAAAAAAGAATTACTCTTTTTGAAGTTATCCCAATCCTAACATTTAAATCCTATTATGGAGAATCATTTTTTCTAGTTTGATATGCAGATCGAGTCCTTTAGTACTTACTTTAAAACTGTTTCAGATGTGCACGTTTCCATGTGTGCCCTTAGTCTCTACTCAAACTCCAGGAAATAAATTGACATCCCTATGTAGTCTTTGTATCTAGGCAAGATGTAAGAAAAAACATAGAAATATTTTGGCTTTAGGATCAACGAATATACAGAAAATATGCTTGATGGAGTGCATTGTTGTTACTACTGATTTTCCCTTGTAATAGGGGATCTTACCACTACCTTGTTGTTGATTCATTCAGGGCAAAAATATTCAAGGCGGGAGTTATTAGCACATAATTTGAGAGGAAGAGTACCTTGGACATCCAGCACTTTTTTCCTAACCGTGGATTCGCTTTTCATTGAAATGACAAGGCTTTGATTACTTCCTGCTATGAAAAGCCAAAAATTTGGAACAATGAAAGAGTAGGGAAACTTTAAAAAAGACTTTGGTCATGTGATAAAGCAAAAACATGTGCCCAGCACTGGGGTATGTGGCCATGGCACTGGCCACTTTGCCTGTGTGCTGCAGAAAGTGTTGATACACAGATGTAGGCTAGAGTTGGTCTTAGTGAATTGCAGAAACCTAAATCCCACACCTGCAGTGATATATGGCAATGAAAACAACTTATTCTGTGAGACAGATGATGTGGTGGCTAAAAGCTTTGTTAAATGTGCATGTGCAGTGTCATTTTTCTTGATGTTGTTAAGTGCATACTTAGAGGCAAGTGTAACCCTTTTATTCCAGTCTCTGTGGAAAGAAGTAGCGCTGATTGCCATTCTGTATGAAGACTTAGGAGGCAGTTGCTTGATCTTCCTAGAGCTCTTTTTGGAACTAAAACTTTATAACTCTATGAGTTATGATTTGCTGTGTGATTAATCTGCTATCCACAGGTTTGCTGGCAGATTCAGTAACACAGGCCTTATTTTTTTTTTATAGCTAAGCTTTTAAATACTGCCAAATAGATCTCAAACTTGCCATTGTATGATGCATAGGAGTTACAACTGTCTTTTATTGTTGTACATTGTATAGCATTCTTCTAAGTATTTATATAATTTCAAGGTATAATAAATCTCTTTCTTAAAAAGCAACTTTAACTTGCAATAATGATAAAGTTAGTGTTGAACATAGTTAATCAAATGTTCCATTTGTTTTTTCTCTCCTAAAAAGATGAAGCTTCACTCTTTCAGCCTATGGCTCAGTTCGTAGTGTTTCTCAATTTCTTCAGCTGATTAAAAAAGTGAAGATTAAATTAAGATTTTTGTCCACTATCCTCTGTACTGTGTGATAGTAAACACAGATTCTGATGTATATGTTGCAGAGTTCTCCAAGACATTTCTGTAAGAATCCTGATTTCCTTCTTTTTTTTTTCTTCTATTTTGAGACTCCATCCAACATATAACATGTTGAATTTAAGAACTCACCTCTTGCATTTCTTTCCCCACAGTGTCTTTCATGGTGCAGATTTGCAATAGGAGGTTGTTTAAAAAGCATATTTCTCTTTCTGCTTCTTGTTCCTTCATTAATAGTTAAACACGTATGTGTCACATCTACTTACCTGCTGTTTCTTCACATTTCATTCATTCACAAAGTTTCATTCCTATTAGTATTGAAAAGTGTGTTTATTTCTGTTTATTCTGTTACTTGTTTTAGTCCTTTGCAAACACACTTTGGAGTCGTTTGATAGAAAGTCTTTTGTTCTTGCACTTTCCTGACTTCAATTAATACTCTGACAATGTTCTTCTATTTATTCTTTAAATTATTTAAAAAAAATGTTTAGAACTCTGCAAATCTGTATATTTTTAATCAAAATGTGTGTAAACTTGTTGTATAATCTGAGGACTGAATTACAAATTGAATCCTTAAACCTGGCAACAGCCGTAGCCAAGTTTGTAGTTGTGAGAAGATTATTACAGATGCCATCCTCCAGATTGAATTTTGCAGCAGCCCCAGGCAATCAAATCAATATTTTACTACAGTCTTTTCTGTGTTGGTAGAAAATTAAACTGTTTGCCTCCATAGCAAAGATTGCCTTCAAACTACCTGTGAGCAGCTCCAGAGCACAGACCAAGCTCTTTTTCTCCACAGACCTCTAGTCTGATCACTAAACAGGTGAAAACAGATTCAAAAGTAGCTTGTTTAGCAGTGTGTATCGCCGATCCTGCCTGTTCTCACAGGGCACTATTTCTGTGTCTGTCAGTAATTAGAATATAGTCTATACTTCTGCTCATCTTGCCTCTGTACTTCAATGGTAAGAAGATTCACAGCATGTCCTGGGCAGCCATACAAAAACACTGTCACATAAAGAAAACCTGTTACAAAATTATTGTGTTTGTTCACCTGTTCTGAGCCTCTCTCTCTATTTTCCCTTGCTAATTAAATGGTCCTTGGTCCTTTTCCTTTGCTTGGTCCAAAATTTTCCTTTGCTGTCCTGTTTCAACAAATTCATTGCTTTGATCTTGGTTTAAGAGAAATTTTGTATTTTCCAAGTATTCCCTATATATAATTGAAGTTTAACCAGGAGTTAATTTGCTGTTTCTTGAAAAGTTATTCTTAGGTAAAATATGTGGGATATGCAGTAGTTATGAAATCTGGAAGATAACAAATTTAACTTAAGATATTTATTTTATTCAAGAAACCTGGAGTTTTGAGGGTGACTGGAAGCTTTTCATACTTTGGTTTTGAGGTGTTTGGCTCTAGACAATTGGAAGGGACCTTGCTTTGTGCACTGCTAAGTGCTTTTCTATTAGTATCAGTATCTATTAACTAAAGTTAATTGAAATTATTAGAAGAAAAAAATCAGTGATCATGCTATTTCAAGGAGATCTTTTCTTAGGCAGTACAATAGTAAACTGCCCAAAACACCCATGCTTTTGGAAATATCATTGTAAGTGTTCTTTAAAACTGTCTTCAATTTTCTTCTATTTCTTCAATTTTCCTCTAAGGAACTGATAGTAATATAAAAATATATGGAATGCAAACGTCAAAGGACATATGCTGTCATAAAACTCTCTCCAAACTTTGTACATTTTTTTTTCTTCTCATGGAAGCAAATTTCTGAAGGAAAACAAAACAAAACAAACAAACAAACAAAAAAAACAAGAAACAAACCCCACCCAACCAAAACTTAGATTATTAGTACTACTTAGATTCTTAAATATGTAGATTTTGATACTTTTTATTTTCTACTTTTTGGAAACTCATTCCATTTAAAATTAAAGCAAAACTACAGTGTTTTGTAACATTTAATGCTGAAAGGTTATGATCAAAAAATGCCATTTCCTTATTAAGATTCTTTTTAAGGTAGATTTAATATAATAGCAGAAGTGTCAAAATACTTAATATTAAAGAAGACTTTATCCTGAACTCTTGGTGTTGTAAATCAGTTATTTTGCAGTGAAGATAGAATCTAATAACAATAACCACAATTTTAAGTATTAGTTTGAATTTATTAAATAGCATTTTATATTTTGCTTTGCAGCTGCAATGTATGCGTTAGTATCTCTCTATCCTTAACTAAAGTTGTTCAAAAAATTGAAAAGACTAATTTCATGAAGTCTTTCTTTCTTTGCCATAAGGCCATATGACATAGAATGAACAAGAAAGCTGCCTAGTTTTACTTTCACATATTCTTTCTCCAGATTGCTATATGAAGCTGTACATAATATAAACACATATTCTTGTCTCTAGTTAGTCACATTATAGTTAATGACCATATGGTCATTATGGTATAAGATCTACTGTCTGTTGTATTTATATTCCTCAAGCATATTGTTCCTTCAACTTCACAGTGTGTTAAACTATTTCAAAGGGAAAAAAATCCTTTCCCTCTTGTTTCTGGTTGTCCTATCAAGTGTAACCTTGGACCCTTATAGAGCAATTAGACCAGCCTCTATCCCCTCCTTTGTAATGAGGTTTCTTGCATTTCTGAGTCTATAACCCTTTAGTCTTCCCTAATGGGACATCATTATTCTGAAAGAAACAATGTAAATGTAAATGAATATTCTCATTAACGAGTCACAGAGAAACCTTTAGTGGTAGCGCTGTGGTAATTCTGCTTGTTATTTCTCTGGTATTCCATGCAGAATTTTTTTTTTTATAATTCATTATTAGTATTCAAAATTACTTCTTCTTTAATTCTGCATGTCTTTCATAATCCAGTGTTCCAACTAGTTCAACCATGTCCTTGTTTTATTCTCCAGGAACCACCTGTGAAACGTTCAAGGTCTCTGTCCCCAAAGAGCTCTTTTAGAGAGTCAGAGGAGCTAAGGAAGCTTAAAATAGCTGAAAGGAAGATTGAAAACTTAGAGAAGACACTACAGCTAAAGGTGAACAATAAAAAAAAGTAAAACAAAACAAAACCCCTCCAGCTACAAGCTTGTATAAGGATGTAAGGCATTTAAAAAGATGCAGAATGTACATATTGTATGGACTGTGTGTTAGCATAAAATACTCTGCATTAGTTTATCTTTTTTCCTTACTGCAGATAATTTTGTGTTGGCGTGCTTGTAGTCCTAGGAAAGCCTAAATTTTGAATATTTCATCAATAGCACATACTCAAATATATTTTCAAAATTTGTGTCTGAGAATGTGTATTTTGAGAAGTTTATATATTCATGTGAAATAAAATCAAGCAGAAAATATAAAGAAAAAAATTATTGTACAGTCAGTTCACCATTTTAAAATACCCAAGTCAGTTGCTTGGAACATACATTATACCCTGTATTCTCTAAAAGTTATTTCTCAGAAGAAGTTGTTTAACAAATTCTGTTAAATTAAAAACCTTGGTAGGAAAGCATCACTGAGTGCATATTATAGCTGCTCATTTCATTCTCATCATTTTATAGATGCTTTTTTTGTTTTCTTTTGTTTATTTATTTTAAAAAGAGATTGAATACCTTTGAATGCTCTTTTGGATTCAAATTCCATCTCTGTATGTATTTTTATAGCAATCAAAGAAAACCCAAACTCTGAGTCATATTTTATTAAACATTTACAATCTGTACTCCCCTCTTTTTTATCCACAGGTATTTTCAAATGGACATGCAAAGCATGGCCTTTCAAGGGATTTATGTCCTTTTTATATAGTATTTTATTATATGATGCTTCTGTTGCGTGTGATTGTCCAGCAGTACAGAATTTGTAGGATTTTTTCAGTGCATGTAACTGGTTTCACTGAACGTACTGTAATAAATTTCAAGTGAGTGAGAAAATAGAGCTAACAATATAAACTGTAGTCTTGAGTTCTTGCTTTATTCAAAAATATACTCTTACGTGATAGGTCAATTTTAGTAAAAATGTGACTACGTTTTCTTTGTGTGGAGGAGTTTTATTTTGGCATAAATGAACAAATTATTTATAGAGAGGGGATATAGAACAAATTATTTATAGAGAGGGGATATGTATGTATCCCCCCTAAACAAATATATGAGCTCCTCCATTTCTAGAAGACTTAGCAGACTTCACTTGCCAAGTGCTTTAAGGGGCTGAAAAGAAGCTATGCAGACTCAGGTCAACGTATTAAAACACTGTTGTGGGCACTGCATTCAGAATTCAATGAGGCCACTGCCAGCATGGTGCTGAACTGAACTGTAATACCAGTAATATCAGAATAGCTCCGCTATTGTTGTGTATTGGTATTCTTGACTAATTCACAATTAGTCTCATCTCAGACATTTCTTTCTGCAAAGAACAGTGAACATGATCGATATTGTCAAAACTGGCTTTTGCATTATTGCCCCTCAAGCAAAGCGCTGACTTGCATGATTGCCAGAAATAGGCTTACCAAAACACAGAACAATCACCTATCAAAGAGCATGCTGATTATGCACATCCTGAATTTGTGAGTTTATTCATCAGCTCTTCTGATAATTTGTAACAATTTTAAAAAATAAGTCGATTCGTTGGTTCGTTGAGCAGCAGGAAATATAGATATCGCAGTCAACATCATAAAATAACAGAAAAGATAAAGTCTCATTCTTAGAGTTTTTCTGTTTTTTCACTTTTAGCCAAGGAATTCAGCTGTTACTAACCTGATCACTAATATAGAGAGGGTTAACTTTAGAAGGTCAATAGCTTTTAATACAAAATCTGCCTCATTTCTATGGTTTAGAACCTGCTGAGAAAATAACAGAGCTCATTGATCCCTTATTTAGGGAAGATAATGTAAAAATATATAGTCTATTTCATGGATTTTGAATGACTGTCAAGCTCCAAGCATATAAATCTGTTATTTGTCTTTAAGAAGTGGTAGAAATATGGTCTCTGTAAGTTAGAGGTTTGATAGAAAGTAAGAACGTGTTCTTTAGCCCTGTGTTATATTTCTAGAACTGTGATCCTTAGCACGGCATAGAGGAGATATTCCTGGCTTTTACTGGAAGGTCAGTTACCGACATCAGTAGGAGATCTTCCTTTTGCCATTTCCATTTTCTCGCACTTCTTGTTTAAAGGTCTTAATTTTTGAGAGAACTGAAACTGAAATACAGAGTTAAATCTTTACGGCTACCTTAATATTTGTTATATTAGAAAAGTTTACTTGTTTATATCAATGTTCTAGTAAATTTAGATTCTTTAGGTGGGCCTGTTCTCTGTAGGGCATTCAGATGCTGAAACTAAGTTAATCTTACAGCTTTGTGGGAAACAGGTGTGTTTGTTTATTTTTTAATATGTATAAGAGTCCTCATTTTCTATCTGCCCAAGCAGCAATAGCAAAGGAACTGAACCAATCTTTTCTTTTTCAACTCAGCTTTAGTTCAGCTTCTTATATGCAAGTCAATTGAGCAGAATTTTGAAACAGTGATTAAAATCATTTTGTGGGGAGCTTTGGCTTGGCTGAGCTTCCCTGCAAATAATAAAATAACTTTTTTTTTTTTTTTTTATTTCCATAGGTTGGTGGGTTTAATCCTCTGATGATTTGGACTTTAAGGATCTCACAGGACATGCTATAAGAGTGGCTACCTAGAGATCCAGCACTGCTAGAGAATGTTGCTTTGTGCCGTTTCTGTCAGTATGTTGAAAACTAGATACAAGAGAGCTTAATGATTAGAATCCGTGAGGTTGGAATGGACCTTTATAGATCATCTAGTCCAACCCCAAATTAGAAAAATAATACATAATGCAATCAAACAGTTACATAATTGAGAATCTAGAAATAACAGAGTAAATTCAGAGTTCTGAAGTGCTTAAGACTCCAGTTAAGGAGAGGGATTAGGACAGTTACCTAATTTCTGTTTCTTATAAAATTGGAAAGCTGATGAGATGCAATAGCTGTAGTGGAATGGGTGATGGAAAATCTAAGTGATAATGAAAAGCATGAGTTGACAAATGGGAAAGGCCATTTTTAAGGGCATTAACACTAATAAAATTCTGAGGATTTAAACTGAAGACAGACATCAGTTTCCAGTTTCTTGAGGGTCTTGTTCAAGTTTCAGTAGCAGTATCAAACAGTTCCGGAAGAATGATTTCATGAATGTGACTTCATCATTCCACATCTACTTCATCAGAATGCCCTTTTACACTGTCACACACAACTTTACCATAAATTCATCTGCATCTTGCCAGTTGTGTGATTAATTTTAATATTGTGCTCTTTGTACTCCTAAAAACCAGTCAAACGTACTTTTCAAGTATTTTGATTGGACCGATAAGCTTGCAATTTTATTTGATTTGGTGATTGATTAAGAAAACTTTTAAACGTGCTTATTGGTAGGTCACTTTGAGACCTTTTGTATGCTTAAATTGTCTTTATGTGTTGCTTCCAGAAAAATTCTCTTTTGTGTATTATACGACATCTAAAATTTTAATTGGTTTCATTCAACTTTGTTTGTGTGTCTTGAAAGCAGGGCTGCAACTTGGAAGACCAACTTGTACCAAGGATAGTGTGACTGACAGTCTTTATAAAGGCTAGCAATGTATTTATGCCTGAATTTAATTCTTACTGCTTACAACTCTGACTATTGGTGTATTTTATTTAATGTTTAATGCTGAAAGCCCTGCTTACATGTGAACAGTAAATGCATGCAAATAAAGTATTGTGATTTATGTGCAAATTAAGGAACATGTTCTGCAGTCACCCCGCAAGCAGAGATCCCACCAAATTGAAAGTTCAGCATAAAGAGCAAATTTTCCTGCAGGATAATATTTGATTAATTTCTTACTATGCTATACCAGAATTTTGCTTACTTCATACTGTGGAATGTCTTTTTCTTAATGTTTTTAGTTTCCAAAGCACATTATTGTTGTTCATAAAAAACTTTTTTTTTTTTTTTAAGCTTGCACGTTGTTATTCTGTAACATAAATCAGTGCATTTCTCTTATTTTGTATTCTCTATAAAATAAGTGCATTTCTAATGATTCATGTCAAAGCTATTCCAAAATCTCTTTTTCTTTATTGGTTGTTACATAACAATGTGCCTGAGTATCAAGATTTATATATGGATGTATATAAACATAAAGGGGGGAAAATCCTGATACCATTTCAGTTCTTGAAATTTGTTATCTTGACTTTAATGTTGACAGTGTTTTACTAAGAAATGCAGAAATTAACAGTTCATTCTAGAAGAGTAGTTTAGAGGAAAGGACAAGGCCCACAATTCCTTTTCGGTCTATATTTTAGTTACATTAAGTCAATGCATTCACAAGTGGAACAGTAACATTTTGATAGTTAATTTTTTAAAACTACTTAGCATTATGAAAAAATGTATATTTTGGCATATTCACTTAAAAGCAGTATTGAGAAAAAAAATAGCATTTTATCTCAGAGGCTGTGATTCTATATCTTTTTAATCCAGATTTTTGAAACTCCTAGTAGTTACTTAATTGGAACCTTATTTTCTCAACTTTCGTGTGAAAGTCTCTTACATTCTACCAAATTCTAATGTATTCTTCTTCTTCTTTGTTTTTTTTTTGGTGCTGTACAGACTCAAGAAACTGATGAGCTAAGAGCAGCCCATGAAAAACGCAAAGAGAGGCTGCAGATGTTACAGACCAACTACAGAGCACTAAAAGAGCAATTAAAGCAGTGGGAAGAGGGTGCTAGCATGTAAGTTACATAGCTCATTAAAAACATTTGCCTTACACAAGAAATCTGAAAAAAAGTATTATATAGATATTCAAACAATTTTATTTAAATGAAGGAGCTGTTAATGTGATTATCAGGACTTTATTCTATGTTCAAGCAGTATACATGTCATACCTCTGTATGAGAAAATTCAGACCTGAAATGAAGAGTAAAATGCACTGAGCTGACAACTTATTTTATATAGGATCCCATTTTGGGCTTGAGTACTGGACAAAGGTCTGCTACAGCTGCTTATTATGCCTGTGTAATTCCCCAGTTTATTAATTTGCTAGCTGTGTATGTTTTTAATTTTCTATAATGGAAGAATTCCTACTTATGTTTCATACATTTTTCAAAATAATTGTATCTATTAAACAATGTAGAAATAATAGCATTTGTGTGAAATTTAGAGATTCAAACGTTAGCTGAAGCTAATCCTAAAATCCTCTTTTAATGGGGTCAAAAAGCGCATGTGCATAAAAAGAGGGTGTTTTCATCTGTTAAATGGTTATAAAATCAATTATTTCTGGTTATTTTGCAAAAATACTACAGTAACATATCTTTATGAGTGAAAAAAGAAAGAATATCAAAACTCAACCCCACGGGAATTTTAATCGTGAATATTCTGTATATATTATTTCCACTTAAAATTTATACAAAATAGCAAAAATTTTATGCAAAGTCCTGCTGACTTTAGTAATACTTCATCAGGTACCTACAGTTCAGACTATGCCTACTTTTTTTTTCTAAAAATAATTCTTTTTTTTTATGTAGAGCAAAATTAATAGCCTGATTCATCATGACACTGACTGTTTTAGTATTCTTCTGACCAAATCAGAGGCCTAGAAGTTGTTGCAAAAATCGATATCCATTCGTGGTGCCCAAGATAATGTAAAGGGTGCTATGATAAACTCTTTGGCGTATTTGAGTAGGTTTGTATGCTTTGTTCTTTTATAAAATTTTGTCTTTTAAAAATAAAAATATCAGGATATGCAGTGATTTGCAAATTCACTACATACTTTGGTAGTGCAGAAAGATTTTTGAAATATTGAAGTACAATAGCTGGCAGAGCTGTTTAAATGGCAGAGAAAGAAGCTGCTTTTATTTAGAAATGACATCTAGGATTTTGTCTCCAAGCTCACTATTTTAAATTCAGCGCAAGCTGAAAATGACCAAAACCTGTTGGATGACAGTTACTTATCAGATGAAATGACTTAATTTGGTGTCTAAGGAAGTATTCATAGTCCACAGAGAGATGAAGGCAAAAGATACAGGAATTCTACCCGGATGAAGATAGTTAAATTCAAACTTTATATGCAGGGAAACAGTGTTTAAAAAGGGAAAATAAATGAGACCAGCTTATTCCAGATAAGAGCACATTTGAGCAAAGCAGGTATTGGGAAAAGTTTAATCTTAAAAACTGTATTTGTTAATTGGTAATTATTGATATTAATAATAAAATAGTAAACAATTTCTTTGCTGTAATTAAAGTGAGGAGCAAAAACTGCTTTTGATGATTTTTGTGATCAGAGAAGAGTTTTACATTAACTTCAGTCTTTTTGTCTGCTGCTCTTTTCAGTTTTTAATAGGCTAACAAAGGAAAACTCAAAGGAAAATAGACAAGAGTTAAATAAAATCAGCCTTTAAGTTGTTCAATACCATGAACTGTTTGCTTGGCATCTGGAAAATATTCACATTGCCAGTGTAACGTAACTTGTTTGTTAAGAGCTCAGTGTTAGATACTTCTGTGGTATTTCTGATTCTTTGTAAGTGGTAGAGGATCCCACCTCTGATTTCTAATTCTTCATAGATTAGAGTCTGTTTTCTCGATGGCAGCTGATGGGACCTAATCCACCTGTCAATGTGCATACAAGTTCCATATATACGTGACTGCAAAAATGATGGGGCCTTCTGAGCTTAACAGATTCTCTGGTAGTTTATTTCTCTGGCCAGTAGGAATTTAGTCTCCAGGCCTGGAGATTGAAATTAGTTTTGAATAGGAATATTTTTAATCATTTTTCTTATTAAAGAATCATATTTAATACAGTCTTCTGAAATAAAACTTGTGAAATACTTTCATGTTCATCTGTGCTTTTAAATTCGGTAGGTCTTTTCCTGATGAGTCATCCATTCATAGATATCTCATTCTTTTGTTAGACAGTAGATAAACATTTTGATCTAGGTAGGGATTAGTGTGACTTCCTGTTTGGTTTGCAGAGGTACAAGGGAGCTGGTAGCTCTCAATTTTTTTGCAAGACATTGTGTCATGCTTTTGCCTTCTGCTTTCTCTTATCAGTATTATGTGGCATGACAGAATGAGGGAGTTCCTCCTGCTAGGGAGGAACTAGCAGGAATTCTACCTTAAAGTGCTTAATTTGACTTTCTTAAAATGCTGCATTTTAAGTTGCTCATTGTGAAATGTACACCTCCATTAGGCATACAGGGCTTATGTCCAGTATGTGCGGCAATTTCAGATCTGTTTTCCGGTATAAAGTATGTTTTTATTCTCATGTTTTTAAAATGTGTAGATATTTCAAAAGAAACACACTGTTTTCACTTGTAAGCAGGACTGAAATCAGTAAAAGCAGACATCAGCGTGCAGAACCCCATCAGCTTTGTCAAGAGGATTCTGATGCTGTATGGAATGAGCTGGCTTATTTCAGAAGGGAGCACAAAAAGCTACTGATTGAAAAGTGAGTTTGTTTCTTAAAAAGTATTTATTTAAACTTTTTTTTTGAAGGTTGTGCCTTGCAGACCATGCAAAATTCCTTGCAAAATTCCAAGATTAAACCATCTTCTACCACAAGCAGAAAGGAAAACCTCAGCTCTTTTTTTTTTTTCCCCTCTTAAATCAGTGACAAGTTACAAGTTTGCTAGCACTAACAGAAACTGTATTCCATGATCTAGGGATTGTGTTAATTAATGTGGCTCTCATCTGTTGGAGGTGTCGCTCTTCATTAGCCTGTATTTTACACACTGCCGTGCTTCATTTTTGGAATGAGGTGGTGAGGGGATAACCTAGCCAGCCATCCTTGTTTGATCTCTGTGATACATACGCAATGCAGAATGCCTCAGCTCTCTTGGTTCCCTGCCCTGTCCTGCTAATCCCAGCTGAGCTCATTATGGTGTAGCCTTGCTGCTACTCCTGGAGCCAGAGCTGTCCAAGCTAATTACTGGTAGCAGCAGAGCTGCCTGTTAAGGGTCTGGTGTGGATCTGCTAACATGGTCCTTGGTAGTGACCTGCAAAAAGCACGAGGGAGTTGCTCTCTTTCTTGCTGTGCACAGCCTGTCCTTTGGGTTTAGTGTTGATCCCTTCACACAGCTCTTTTAGCTGTAGTAAGTGTAAAACTTGGTGAAGGAAACTCTTACTTTAGAAAACATACAGTTTGCTTCTTTGATCTCATAATTCATAGGCTATTATACTCAGCCAGGCAAAGTAAGAAAACGTCCTTTTATACTAGACAAAAGGAAGCTAGCATGGTATAATTAGCCCTTGGCAGCTATTTAATGCTTTCTGTAAGTCAAGTGGATTTTTTTTTTTTAAGAATCAAGACATTGTAAAAACTTCTGTTCAGACTTTGAGTATCTTTTTGTCAGTTTAAATAAAATGTGTTTTCCCAGTGGGTCACAATGCAAACCAATTTTGTGGATGTACCGTGAAGGTTGCTATCACAGAATTTCAACAGCAGCAAAATGTTCAGTAGTGTGTAAGTCTTTGTGTGTTGCCCATAAAGTGTTTCAGCATCCTACATACAGTGCTGTCAGTAGCTGTGTTGCGTGGGATATTCTTATACACACTCGTTAGAGTAATGTGCCTGTCCTTGCTACTTCATCGTTACAACTTTTCCCATTTATTTTAAAAGTCGTGCAAGTCATCTTTTACATACTACTTTCTTTTTTTTTTTAACAAAGAAAAGAACACTTCTCTTGCCATACATATGACTGATGTTGTGATACTTCTACCATTAACTAATCAACACATGCACCACATGCAACAGTAACCTGGGAACAATAACATGTTGAAAATCGTGCACTAAGCCTCTGCTTGTCACACATCTCTCGTGCATGCGCAATGCGTGGTCAATGTGGTTGAATTGTTTCCTCCTTTCTGGGGGCTCGTGAGCTCCCACGCAGTGTTGTCTTTATGGGGAACCATCTTCTGCGTGGTGCATTCCTGATCAGGGACAGTGATTGCCACGACGGTCAGCCATGGTTGTGGTCAAGTGGCAGAAGGAGATAGCTGAGCTCTTTCAAACTGAGAACATTTAAGTCAAAACGAGTTCTTTTTAATTCTAAAAGAGAAGCCAGTACCCTCTTGTGATCATTAAAATGAATTTATATGGGATTAAGTGCTTTTTACATTTTATTGTCAATCTAGCCTATTTTTACCTGAACTAAGGAAACAATAGAGCCTGTCTTTTACATGTCTGCCTTCAGTGTGTGCCTCTAATTATGTCTTAGTGCATTCATTGAAGCAAGCGAGCATTTAGATATCTGCACTTGTTTTTTTTTCTTTTTAAGATAGTCACTACTATGTACATTCCCTCTTAAATTCTATATGTAAAGGATGTAATCTTAAGAGCCTTACCAATTCCTTAAAAGTGTAATTTTAAAAACAATACAGACAAATAAGTTTAGCCCATAGCTTTTGTGGGCACATTTAATTTGATAGACTGTACTGATTTTTAATTGAAAGATTAAGAGCAGGTATAAGTCACTACTAGGAAACTCTTAAACATTAAGAAACTTAGACACTCGTCTGTGTAAGGATTTTCTTTTATTTTAAGTATGTTTGAAATTTAGATACATGTAACCTCTGTGCTCAAGTAGACAAGAGAATGAGTATTAAGCAAACAAGATTATTTGTTGTTGTTTGTTTATTTATTTTAACTCTGAGGAGGATATCCTTTCTTTCTTTGTTTGCCTCTTCCAACTAAACAAGCCTTTAATTTGCACATAGATATTTCTAGAAATAGATGCATACTGCAACAAAAGGCCATTGATGCCTATCCCAGGTTCTTAAAGTAAGTCATTAGCTATATTAGCACATTCTAACAATCAGTTTGTAAGTTATTAAATATATTTATTTGTCAGGAAAAATGACTGCCTAGTGCTTTGTGTGAGGACCTAACTTCAAAATATTCCTCTTTTTAAACATGAATTGTTACAGACTTTCATGTAAGCTGTTACACACTGCGCGTGTTTCAGGCTGAACATTAGCAGTGATGTGGGTTATAGGCTTCAGGTTAAGCATCTGCTTTTGAAAATATGTGAATTTTATGTTTTCACAAAGTTCAGAGTGCTTGAGATCTGAGTCAGTTTTTGGAGCAGATTGCTGAAGAATGTGGGACTTCTTTACTACTCTAAGTCTTCAGTGTATTATTTTTCTGTAGAACACACCTATGTAATCTGTTCTCAGATCTTGTTCTTTTATTCTAAGGTATTGTCTTCATCCTCTGAATAAACTCAGCCTGACAGGATCCTTTGGGGGTGTGTGTGTGTGTGTGTATGTGTGACTGTAAGGAACAGTATGTATTTCGTTACCCTGTAGTTAATAATAGGGTGTATTTCAAATTTCAAATACTCTATTTTCTGTTTTAATCCTCACATAGATTAGTAAGCTCGAATAGACTATGATTATTCAATGTGTGGTCACTACGTTATCCATATATTGCTTTTGAATATTTCCTGATATTTCTTTGGAGGGAAGAGGCTTTTTTTTTACCATTGCTGCAATTTATCTTTATACTGAGACTATTACAGACTTAATTTTCTAATTATAAAGAAACTACTTTTACTTATAGTTTTATTTGAAAAAAAAAGAAAACAGTTTCATCTGTCTTCTCTATTAAGGCTCTTACCCACTACTTCACAAAGAACATAAAATTATATTTGAAAATCACTGTGTTGCTGATGAGGACTGAAAGCTACATTTCTAATTCTATTATTTATAGAATCTCTTTTTTTCATTATTTGGGATAAGAAAACAACAAAAGGGCACAAGATTTAAGTGTACCTTGAGATCTAGACTCTTATCTAAGAAAATAATCTAGCTTTTAAGCTTCCATAACTCTCTCTGGAGAAATCATAGCAGTTCAGGATTAGCAGTTGCCTGCTAAATTTATGCCAAAATTGAAGAGTTAGAAATAAAAAGGACTGGTCAAATAAATTCACTAAGAATTCTTCAAGTTTATATTAAAGCTAATGACCAAATGAGAACAATTCTGCAACTCTGCTGCATGTCCTTTTACTGATCTTCTTGTATGGGTCATTTTCTCTATGAAATTGTACCATGTTGCAGTCATTTCCTTTTAAGTACCACATTACTGCAAACTATTAAGGCAGCTATTATATCAGTATTCAGGTTCTGTGTCAAGGAAAACATGGTACTTTACCCATTTTTGTTTCCCTTATGCAAAAAGAAAACAGAATTGTATTCAAGTGGCAGGTAAAACTTTAATCAGAGTGACAATTAATATTTCTGCGTCAATTTTTTTTTATCTGAGTTAAATGGAATGGCTGAAATTATGCAAGATCTGGCAGTGGGGGGAAAAAAAAAAAAAAAAAAGAAGTCTCTTAAACTCAACTAGATAACACCAGTGTTCTAAGACTCAGCATCTTGCAGCTGCAGAGAGCTGGAAAGTTTTCAGTTTAATATTGGCAAAACATTTCAATACTTATTTGTAAAAACTCTAGTATAGTTCTCAGACAGTTTTTTGTCTAGACTAATTTTAATCTTTGTTGTTATGTTCGTACAGATTTTTTGTCTGCAGATTATATGAGTTTTACAGAAAACAAATACTGTACTGTTAATCACATTACTGGGAGAATGCTGCCTTTTTGTTTATTGCCCAGGCAAAGAGGTGCTCTAGTGGTATTAGGTTGTGCATTTCCTGGCATGGTTCTGATCTATTAACCTACATAAAATTCTTATGCAACTACACACATACACACATTTGTATACATACGTATGCATGTATATATGTGCGTACACGTATATATTTAAAATAAGTGCTAAATATTTTTTCTTAAACTCTGTTGAATGGTCTTGGTAAAAACCATAAGAACCCAGAAATTGTAACTCAATAATATACCAAAAAATAACATAACCTGCCTCGTGGCTAAGATAATGAAATTCTAAACCGAAGGACCGAACTCCTCTAAGTTTCTCTCAGACACCTGTCCTGGAATTCCTGGAGATCTGGCTGTGTTACTCTGCTGCAACATGGAATCGAGCCCACTGCGCAATCCTAGCTTTGCATTTTCCTTGGGTAGGACTGATTTTGGAAGGGGAATACCAAATTTTCAAATCTAATTCTCAGTGCTCAATATTTATCAGCTTTGCCAAGATGATATGGAATTTAAGTTGGATATGGAATTAAGATTTAAGTTTTGCAAGGAAGTTTTAAGTTTTGCATCGGAGTTTTTTTTAAAAGACTGCAATGAATGTTTACAATTTAAGTTTTGAAGCAACCTTTCTCCATATATATTCTTCCCTGTTCCTTGAGCTCTTTCCTTTAGTGTACAGTTCTAGAATTAAAAACATGAATATTGAGCAAATTAGATCTGTACTATGACCCAGTGTGGTATTTGCGAAAATCTGCTTGTTCCTTTTATACTGCATAAGGCAAAATATATAAATATATGTGTATATGTAAAGATAAATATATATATAAGCTTCTAAATAATCTTAATATTTTTGAAAAGGAATTTCAAAATTTACTTTAATGAACTCAGAATGTGTCCTATAGGCAGTGTTGTTTTTTTTTTCAAGTACAACCACATAAAAATGGATTTTAAAAATTTCCCTAAAGCCAAAGCAATAAGCAATGTAAGCAATAATTTAAAAATGTTGGATTACATCATTACTGGTACAACTGTCCTTTTCATTATGTGAGATTTACATAAGAGGTAAAACCACTAAGGAGAAGATAACTCTCTTGATACTCATGCAAGGGAGTACCCACTGAATGTGCATTTCCTCTGAGGTGTACAGGATGCACTGACACCCTGGCCCTGGCCCTTCAGAGTCCTTCCTAAATTAAGTAGAGTAAAACTGATTTATTCCCTGTGTATGAGAGTGTTCTTACAACCTTGATACAAAGGAAGGGAAAGGTCCAAATTGAACTTATGAGCGTGATTCACTCAGTGATATTTTTTTTATTGCTTTATGATCCATCAACTTGCTACAGTAAAACAAAGACAAGATTAGTACTTGGATTATACATTTTTAAGCGTCGGTTTCTACCTGGTTTTCCACCTGCTTTTACAAGATTTGTTATGCTTCGTGTTTAAACGATTCTAGTCACCTAGCACATCTTCGTTTTTCCAGTGACTATTAATTTAAAATACATCTTGAACTCATTCTTGACCATATAGCACTGTTCACTTCTTTTCGTAATGTGAGCAGACCTTGGGTAGGTGTGAGAGAGTTGCTTTTATCTTTTTTCATTCCTGAATGTGGGTTGTAAATCAGACAGACTTTACTTAGCACCAACAGATACTGCATCCTGCAATTTCCATCCATCCTATAACTGACTGAATTGGGAAAAAACGTATGATAAAGAAATATTTCTAGGAAGTGAATGTTAGAAATAAGATGGATAGCTCAGTGAATCTTTATAGTCAAATATTCCGTTTCCTTGGTTAATTACAACAGCAAGATTTTTGTATAAATTCTTTACAAATTTCCTTCTATAAAGGAATTCCGCTAAATCATTCTAGATAGCTTGAACGTGCCCAAAATATAAGTAATGTTAGTGCGTTTTGCTTTAGTCTTTTGGCAGCATTATCCCCAGACATATGTAATGGGTTTTGCTCTCTCATACAATCTAGACCAAACACCTGCTCCAAGGTTTACTCTCACCTCCCAAGGCTGTCAGTTGACACATAAATATACGGACCTATGAAAAGAGCATATTTTGCCTTTACTGCAG
This sequence comes from Tinamus guttatus, assembly GCF_059628265.1. Taxonomy (NCBI): domain Eukaryota; kingdom Metazoa; phylum Chordata; class Aves; order Tinamiformes; family Tinamidae; genus Tinamus; species Tinamus guttatus. Next base: position 852,647 of record NW_028288984.1, read on the forward strand.
GCAAATATTCTTGTATCATAACACTAAAGGTGAAAGAAAAAAAGCAAAGAATTTGAATCAGAGTAGTATTTCACGTGCAAAAGTCAGGTAAAGTTTGCGTCCAGCTTGTTTCTCTCCAAACAGGGTTAAAATGAGTATTTGCATAATGATGTTTCAGACTCCTCATACTAATTTATGACAACCACTTCCCATATTTTATCTATAGACTTTTTATAAAATATGTTTAATATGAATATGCGTTGTCTGAGTTGTATTTTTACCCTTTTGAAGGCTCATGAACAGAGAGCATGAGTCAGTTCTTTGTACCAAGAACAGCCTCTTCTGTTGATCTGATCTCTCTTTCCTCAAACTCTTCTCTTGCTTGTGAGGAAAGTAGTATTTCTTTCTCTGTTCCATTTTCCTTAGGATTATTAGGATATTCAATTTAAGCTTAGAATATTTAAGAAAAATTTCCCTGTCATTACTTTGACTCAATGTCTTGAAAACATGATTATTTTAGTTACCTTCTTAGGAAAACTGCTGACTTCTTTTGAGGACCCCGAAAAGAAAACTTAGTTGACAGTATTTCTTCATTTGCTTCTTCATTTGCTTCTTCATTTGCTTCTTCTTTAGCAATCTTTCATGGCTCTGAGGAAGAACAGTTGAAAGGGCAATAGGTACCTCTTAGACACAATAAAAAGGTCCTCCCTGACTGCAGCAGATCCTGGGCTAGATCACTGGTATCCATCCACAGCACCAAGAACATGCTGGTGCGTTAGGAGGTTGTGACTAGTCTTGTTATTTCTCAAAAGAGTCACTCTGCAGCAATCCTATGACCTGTAATCCTTGACACGGAGTAGATTTCCTCAGTGAGCTACATCTTCATATGTATGCAGCTCTGCTAGGGAAGGGATTCTCTGCCTGGTTTTACTATCGAGATAAAATTCCCTGGACCAAATGAAAGAAAGCCTTACTCTTTGTTTGGATGTTTATTTTACACAACCATGAGCCTGCTGTCTTGATTTCTTTTATCTACAAGAGAAGGAGCACAGGAATCTCCCGTTGCCCTGCTTGTGAATGCTGCTGAATGCTCACTTAGGGGGTATATATTAACTGTTAAAGCGAAAATATGCTAGCAAACTGGCCACTGTTCTGTGCCACTCCAATGATTTAGGGTCAGCAGCTCCTCTGGAAAGGAGCCCTCTGTGCTGATTAGTACAGGGAGAAGGTTTATGCTACTGTTCAGGGTCTCTTTCTAAATTACCATTTCCTTAATGCATTCAGAGCCAAGCGCGCATGTGTCTGTGTACCTTAGATTTGGAGCTGTGTGGAGGCTCCTGATGGTATCTTTAGAAATGCTGACATTTAAAAATGATGAGTATTAGGAAATTTTGTTCTAGCAGGAAAGTGTGTTTTGCAGAGGTCCTGCTTATATGCAGATGGTATGAGCATTTCACATATTATCCTAACTTGATAGGTAAGCAACTGTTACAGAGAATTTCTTGCTGATGCTTAACTATAATCTCAAAGAAATCAGAAGTAATTCCTTTGGCAAAACTGAATCTGTAGCACTTTTTTTTTTTATGTTACCTCTTTTTAGGTACTGAAAGCATGAATACTTAGGGTTAGAGAAATATCCAAATAAAAGGAGGAGTAAACAAATGCATTATACCATTATGCCATAAAACAAAATTGTTGTTGGAAATAGTTGTTATACATCAGTCAGTACTCTAAAAAATGTTGACAGTTAAGTGGATAGATTTGATCTGTCTGGATTTTTTACCCTACCTTGTTTCAATATCACAAACCAAGACAGTGGTAGTAATAGCTGAACGATATGAATGAACAATTAATACATAAAAAAAATGTTTTATGCTTCCCTACTCCTCTTGGTGCTGTTTGTGTATATGTTACAAGGTAAGCTTCCATCAAGTAATTGATAGGAAACTAAAATGCTGAAACTATTCTCACAGTGTTAGGAATAAATGTATATTGGCTTACAGAGCAAAATGGCATGATTCTGCTGCTTATTTGTGATAATAAAATCTTTGTAATGTAAGCCTTTAAGGAAGCCACAGTCAATCCTTTCTAATTTAGGGTGGTGATTCTAGCTAATTCAAGTACTCATTAGATATTTCTTGACTAGGAAATGGTTCCCTTCTCATGTAATCTAGAATTTCTGAAGATATTGCTAGCCTGAAATGTGCCTTCTTAAAAGAGAATTAATAGAGAAAATCTAAATAAGTATTTTTGGATAGGCTATATTGTCAGAAGCTCTCTCTCTCTCTCTTTTTTTTTTTTTGGGGGGGCCATATTTTAGAGCCAAATAAGAAAACAAATTTTGCCAGAGTTACTTAGAGTCAGTGTGCAGGAAACTCAAGGTAATGAGACCTTTTCAGTTAAGCTTATGGGTAAAAACCAGTACATCAGACTTTAACCATGTGATTCTTACTAGGCTTTGAAGCCTTTTAAGTCACTTACCCCCACCTGATGGGCTATCATTTGAAATGAGCAAAGCTGCTAGAAAAAATGAAGATTCTGAGTATAAATAAGAGCAAGGCATTTTATGAAAGAAGTCCTAAACTTTGCATTCTTTTTTAATTAATTTAATTTTATTAAATTAATTACACACAGACTGCAAAACCAATCTTTTTCTTCTTTTTCTTTTTTTTTTTTTTTTTTCTTCTCCCTTCTCACGAAATCATCCTGAGCAGGAAAATATTCATGGGAGCAGAATACATATTTTTAATAAGAATTTGAGTTCAGGTAATAGATACAGGATTGCATGCTTTTGTTCTTAAATTTGGAAGAAGAAAAACATGTGCACCATTCTTAGTCTTGACACCTATGTTATCAAAGTTGTTGAGGCTTTAAGAAGTTTTTAGGGTGCATTTTTCAGATACACAGTCTTACACAGACTCTAGAAACGCAGATTATTTAATAACCAGGACTGAAAACCTTTTCTCAAACAAATCAGAAAATAGGAAAAAAGATTTATTTTGAAAAGGTTTTTCTACCTTTTTAGGGAAACAAACACACTGATAGAAATACACCATTGTAAGGAGTGCATCTAGACACTGGCTGAGCAATAATTAGTTTTAACACTGCAAGCTTTTTGAAGAAGTGGATCACTGTGTTAGTAATGCTGCTGCAGATACGAGTTAAGACTTTGAATTTAATGAAACTTAATCAAGTTTAACTGAGTGATTACTTACTTTCTTTTCATCTAGATTGCTAATAGGTATTCCTAGTAATGAATGTCTTTTGCCTAAGGTTATTCATCTATACAGATAGAGGATGCTTTATGCAAATTTTGAAAGACTATTCTGAGCATTTTTTCTTGCTTTTCAAACACATTGAAATTACAGTTAACGTCTCAGTGCTACAATTCTAAAAAAGCTTATCTACAGTGTTCTGGACTTCAGATCCACTGGTAGGGGTTACCTGTTCCACAATCAGTGTAGAATATTGTATGAACTCTTAGTGCTCTTCATTTACAGTTTGATGGTCGTAGTGCAGTGTTTGTTTCCAGTCCAATCTGTATTGTTTAAAATTATATAATAGGTGCCTCTCTTGTGAAAGCTGAATTAGATAGTAGCGTGCACCGTGTGTGACACAGACTTTAAGATGTAGTAGCAGCCTCTGATTTCATCAATAAAAGTGCAGAGGTAAGAATTCATTGTGAGCAGATAGTTAGCAATTTATACTCACAGCTAAGTTTGATTCTTTTTTTAAAACCATATTTCTATTTATTCAAATCCCGTAACTACTTGAATTGTGGTTCAATGATTCATTTTCCTTTAAATATACAGAGAAAAGCCCTTTTTTCTTATTTTTTGTTTGTTTGTCTGCAGCCTTTCTTTAGAGCTCTACATTGCTATATGCATGCAATTTAGAATTTTCACTTTTATTATCTTTTGTTGTCACTTTCATTGTCCAGTATTCCCAATCAGGTTTTTCTATTCTCAGTTTTTTTTTCCTGCTTCATCAAGTTTGGCTGGAGGACTACATAGTTTTCCAAGAAAACAACACAAAAACTTAAATACAACCTTAAAATTTACAATTTTAGTTAGAAAAAGCAGAAAATAGAAGAAAAAACCTTTTTCTTTAGAAATGTTAACTAAAACTTCATATCTTGTATATGTATACTCTTTGCTCAAGCAAAAAAAAAAATTCATTTAAAAAAGAGAACTATAAAATATTATGCTTGTCAAAGAAATATTTTTGTGGGGGGAAGTGGTTGTTGCACATCATTATGAAACATATGAAATTTATGGAGCAAAAATGTTATAAGCACAGTGATAATAAAATTAGTGTAGTGCATTGTAAGTCTTGGATTTTATTAATGCATATTGATATTGTACTTTGTCTTTAAAATCACTCATTCTAGGGAAACCTTCAACTCCCTTCAACTCCCAGCAATTTTACTGGCAAAGCATGGAGGAGGCATGTACTAATCTTCAAAGACTTCTTTCAGTTTCTATGCCTCAAGCTGACTGTAAAGTCATCTATTACTAGAAAAACTTTCCAGAGGAACTACCTTTATGCTGCAGAAATATTCTCAAAGATTCCCTCACACCTTCAGTTTGTCTTGGATCCTTTCAAATGCCATAAACAGAATATCCTTTGCTCAGCACTTGTTAAATCAAACACAAGATTTTCACTGCACAAAATATTGCCTTTTCAGTTAATATCAGAACCAAAAGAGTCTTATTTCAGCTATTGATGTGTTAGTTGAAAATAAACCATGCAAAAAAGAACTATGTGAGTACATACTTGTCTTAATTATCTTAATTACAGCCAGTATTAGCTGTGCCTTCTAAAGTAGTGTTACAGCCTCTTACTCACAGTATTTGAACTTTGAGACTGCTATTCTGACTCTCTAGCTCCGGTATTTTTCTACACTGCCACCCAGAGAGTTTGTCTTAGGTTCCCTGAGTAGAAGTATTGCAGAAGCAATCTTTCCTTCATTCTTGGTGAAAGCAGATGGAGATCAGGATGAAACAGACAGAGAAAGTACACACGTTCATGTGGCGGGCAGTGAACTTCAAGAATTTGCCTCCACAGCAGGTTGTGGAAGCAAAAATTATCTGTGAGTGCAAAAAGATCACATGGATCAGATGGATTCAGGAAGTCTGTAAGTGGCTATGGAAAAGCAGAAAGCCTAGAAGTCCAGTGCCAGCGTGAGCTCTCCTCTCCCAGTTGCTGAAGGAGTAAAAGGGGAAGGGACTGCAGAAGCAGTTAGTCACAGAATCACAGAATGGCTGAGGTTGGAAGGGGCCTCTAGAGATCTTTTAGTCCAAACTCCCTCCTCTAGCAGGGACACCTAGAGCACGTGGCACAGGGTGGCACCCTGGTGGGTTTGGAACAAGTCAAACTAACAAGTCAAATAGAAAGCAAATGAAAATAGCTATTAAAGATAATTTTTCCGTTTACTTCTGACCTGTGTTTTTTGGACACTTAATATAGGTTAATGCTAATGAACTAGGTATCATCTCTGTATACAGTACTGGAAAAGGAGTAATTTGGTTTCACTGTCCAAGCAGTGGTTGAAAAACATCAATAATCACAGACTCACAGAATGGTTGAGGTTGGAAGGGACCTCTAGAGATCATCTCGTCCAACCCCCCTGCTCCAGCAGGGACACCCAGAGCACGTGGCACAGGGTGGAAGATCTTCAGAGAAGGAGACTCCACAGCCTCTCTGGGCAGCCTGTTCCAGGGCTCTGTCACCCTCACAGTGAAGAAGTTCTTCCTTGCATGGAGGTGGAACTTCCTGTGTTTCAACTTGTACCCATTAGCCCTTGTCCTGTCACTGGCCACCACGGAGAAGAGTTCGGCCCCATCCTCCCTGCATTCTCCCCTCAAGTATTTGTACATATTGATAAGTTCCCCTCTCGAACTTCTCTTCTCCAAGCTAAACAGGCCCTGCTCGCTTAGTCTTTCCTCATACGATGGATGCTCCAGTCCCTTAATCATCTTTGTTGCTCTATGCTGAATCCTCTCTAGAAGTTCCACATCCCTCTTGTACTGTGCGCTGTTCCTGAACGGCATCTCCTTCTCTGCTGGAAGCAGAACACTGGTGGTGGGTGGACTCAGCATTGGCCTCACTCAGTGAGGCTATTCTAACATTCATCCAAAGCATTTAATAGCTGTGTGGATTGCACTTATATTGCACATTACACTTTCTTGTTTAAGCTAATTTGATACATTATATTAGTTGGAGGCTGTTTCACAGCCAAATGAATTTCTTTGGAAGTACTAATAAAATATTAAGATTATAAAACATTATTCCTGTACTTATTTCATGTTATTTCTCTAATATCATATATCTTTCACCATTCTAAAAGATTCCTGTATGTACATGTTAACTTTTTCTAGAAGTCTTGTACAATAGTTGTCTTATTGTTACACAGCTACTGTGTAAGGAGGCAGCTTATAAATATGTCTATGTGTATAAATATTTATGTAAATATACATTCATTCAAAGAATGTCCTTAATGCTGAGAAGTGAGATTTTCAGAAGATTTCAAGAACTAAGCATTATAAAACAATCTTAATTCACGCCCTTGCACTCATGTTTTGTTCAATGGAGACTTTAATAACAGAATTAATAAAGAATGTCTTTCTGAAGGAATGTTTTGTCCTTCAGTGCATGGAGTGAACCTGGTATGAGGGGCAATCTGGACAACGCAGAGAAAGGCCGTTGTCATCTGTGTTCTAGAAGCTGCAGATGGTTGGTGCCTGGAGACTGAAAGAAGAACAAAGAAAGTCAATCTGTGAATGTAGCAGCTAGTTAATGCTCTAAATAGCTAGTATCCCATGTCATGCAGAGCCAGTTACTTGAACTTTTCACATACGTTTCACTTTCTGTGTACTTTATGTGCAACTGTAGAGTATAAATTGCAGTGTTTAGAGTTAGAGCTCAGAGACACATCAAACATACATTGTGCTGTAAAATATAGTGTATACTGAAAAGGTCGTTGTGTCTCAGATTAACCCCTTTCCTTAAAGGAAAATACCGTAGCAGGTATTTTGACCTGTGTTTCTGAGTGCCTGAGAGGGATTTTGTAAAACTAAATTTCCTGCAATGCAGTTAAATGCTACTGTTTGGAGTACTATAGAAGAGGCTAATGGGGAGATTAGTAATCCACCCTTCAGAACATAACTAGAATAATATGCATGAGTATTGGCTACTAGACTGTATTTTTAACAAAATCTGCATATATGCCTATTCTGTGTTGCAAGATTCTAGGCGAAAATATTTGGGGATCTTCTTGCTTAAACAGCATGCCAGGATATAATTAAAGAATAATTAAAGATTATTGGCATGTAAAGATTTTATGAGAAAACAGCAGTATAATTGGACCATATTCAAGTAGCATTCTTTAACTCTAGTGTCTGAATTTTGTAAATTATTTTCTTTAATCAGTTGTTGTGCTGAAGATTTGATGAAATATGCTAAGAGCTGACTACTTAGAAAACTAGCTCCTGAGTGTTGACATTTTCTTCCTCAGTAATATTTGATTTTAAAATTTATTTTTTTAATTAATTTTATCGGTTTTACTGGTATGTGTGATTGTTCTGTCATTCTTACTTTTACTTATTTCCTCTTCCACAGACTAAATCTTGAAGAAGAATTGGATCAGATGAAAGTACAGCACTCTATGGGTGAGCTTACAATTCAGGACTTTAATTTTGTTTGCAACAAACATGCTATGTAGACAAGTTTTCCACATGCCTAATAAATCAATTATAATTTTGATATGTACACCTGCTATAAAATACACTATTATATACATATGAATTATTTATTTGCAGTATACTGTATGATATGTGTAAAATTATTTTAGTTATTTTTGTTATGATTAAAATATGCATGCATATATATATACAAAAAGTTTATATGTTTATGAATCTTTCTGTAGAGCCTGAAATGGTTCTTGCAGTAGTGCAGTGCAGCAATACAAAACTCACATGCTGATCCAGACCTCTCTTTTTAATGCTAATCTCAAAAGTATGTGGAACTAAATGAAAATCAATATAGTGGAATCTTCAGTGGAATTAATATAGTGGAATCAATACAGTGGAGTCCTTGTAAGAATTGTTCTTGAATATATTCTTTTATATGTTTTATATATTTCTACAGTCTGTAGAAAGCTGATGGTAAAGTGAGTCATTGCCAGTGACATAGGTGATGATTGGTTGCTGCGGTCCCCATCACTCCTCTGATCCTTCATAGTATTTGCTGTTTCTCAATCACCTGGCAAAAGTAGTCAAGAGTGGATAGGTACAGCAGGGTGTCAGATCTGTGGTGAATTGCTTGTGCTCAGTATTTTCCAGGGGCAGGGAGTAGAAGGAGACTTTGAGGAATTCCTGTTAAAGACAGATGTTTATGGCAATAAAGCCTTCCTCTTGTTTATCTCCGCCTCCCCCTGCCTTTTTTTTTTCTTGGCTCTTATCTTTTATGTGATAATATTGGCCAGTTTCATGAAAAAAAAATAAAAAGAAAAATTTTTCCCTTTCTTGAAACTCATTTTACAGTTGCTATAAAAACAAGTGGTAAATACCCAGCTGCTGATGATAGAAAATTACTATTTTATTTTGTTACTCATGTCTTACTTTTATTGCCCCAGAGAGAGTTGAAGGAAACTAGTGAAGATTTCACGTGCTGATTTTAAAAATCATCTCTGTTTTTGCTAATTTGGTCAGTCTTTGTAGAGATACAAGTGGAAGATCGACCAGTAGTGAGTAGTTGGGTGCTGAGCCCATGTGCTTCCAAAAAACAGTAATACCTGTGGAGGTATTACCTGTGGAGGTAAATATGGCCCTTGCCATATTTAGTGCTTTGGTGCTGTTTCCTATAGCATCCTGATGGGGAAGCACCAGAAGCGTGCGTTAGATGAGTGGACAGTGGCACGTATCGAGGACTGGCCGTAATTTATGGTCACCGTCAAATCCAGATCAAAATAGTAAGTGTGACTAGGTAGCTTTCTGCATCAGGAAGACCAGAGACATTTGGTGAGATCCAGTTGAATTGTCAAAGAAAATCACTGAAGAAGTTTTCAAAGATACAGATGATTGTTATGTTTTGTGAAAATGGGAAACTCCAAAGGCTGCAACACTCTGTTGAGGAAATGGCTATTTGTATGAGACAGGTGAGACTGCACGGGCTGTGTCAGGTGGAGTTCCTGGGCCGAGCTGTTCGTTTCTTAGCATCCATCAGAACTCTTGTAGAAACTGTGTAAGCCTTCATCTCTTACGAGAAAGTGGAAAGTGACTGTTTTGCTTCCAAGAAGTTTCTTTTCAATAGGTTTAGGCTTTGTAGCTCTTCAACATTGGCTGGTAGAATTTAAAAATAATGCTTAAAGAAAAGCAAGCTTTGCTTCTGTCATTCGCAGCTTATGTCCGTGTCAGCTCAGTTGTCTGAGATGGGTCTCTATTGTCCGGGAAGATTATTTTTCAATATTCTTTTGATCCAAAAGTTAGCATCACTAGTCATACCATGTTGAAGATAAGAACGTGCTGACAGACAGACGCTCATATATTTTCCTCCAGAAATTAAAAATTTGGTCCGTGTAGTCACATTCAGAAAAATGGCTAGTGTCTCTTACTCAAGCAAATTATTTGTTCCTCTACCTCTTATGAGAGATTGTTCCGAGACCTCCTTAGTGGTTAGAATCCTTTCAAATCTCCCGAATTCCCAGCCTGTGGATAAGAACAGCCTCCCTTTCTTCTGGTTGTTGCAGTTTATCCGGGTGTAGCTCGTCTTTGGGAACCCGGAGCTGGTAACTTGGGAGCCTTCAGTGCCACCTCCTATCTGTAAGGGCAAACTTTACCTGCTGTATTCTGGAGACTAAAGTGTCGTCCTGTTAACCATTTATATGTAGGGTTTGTTATAAGACTGGCGGATATATCTGCTCATATTTTATTTATCTTTTTTCTTTGCCGAAGAAAGATGTCCTGATAGTAAACCACAGTATCACGGTTCAAATACTGTTTTGGCAGCCATATCAAGACACCTCATAATCAGATTTTGTGACTATTAATTAGAAATTAATTGCTGTGTTCTAAAGATGGCAGTTAATGATTTCTCGGTGGAACAGTGTCATGGAGCAAGTGGTGGTCGGGATGAGTGACACAATGCACTTCACTTGTGTGAAAGAAACAGTAATAGGTTTTATTGATATGAACAATGATTTCACAGGATTCTGTGGCAGATCATTTATTATTTACTTCATGGGGTATAATAAATACACAGAATTATCAAGGATACCCTCCCATTGAGTCACGGGGTTCAGGACCCCCCTGCTTTCCAAATTCCTTCTGAGAGGAGCCTGGGTGCAGTTGAATCCAATCCTTTCCCAGACCTGGTCAACAGTTTATGTCTAAGGGATTTGTGCACAGTTATGTCAGCAAAGTGAGAAAGAGAGCGTAGTCACCTACCATGAATCTGTTAGGATCTGGCAAGGATCTCTTAGCCCCAAAGAGCGTCCTTGAGAGGTGACCCTGCCCAAGGGGAGATCCCGGCGTGCAGCTCACTGTCATGCAAGGAGAGCTCAATGGGATTCCGGGCTGTCTCCATACTTATGGGATAAGATGGTTGTCTTAAAGTCTTTCTTCCATTTTGGATGGCTCTTAGCTGGTGTATGCATGATAGCCTTATCTCCCCATCAGGATGCAGCCATCAGGACTGCTATTGATGGTTAATGTGTGAGTGGGGGAAGAAATCAAGGAGGCAGCCACCAGGATCAGATGATGTGGTGGTTAACACCTGACCAGGGCTACGTGTGAGAAGTCAGACTGGGCTGGGAAGGAGCACACCCGTCACAGGCAGAGCTATAGTTATATAAGACCATCATAATTTGCTGACTGAAGATTGTTTATTTAATGACTTGTGGCTTTGTTCCTTGAGGGAGAACTTGATATTTTTTATGTAGGTATATGATGGATAGAGAATATGTCTTGCTGAGTAGACTGGTATGATGAATCATTCTGCTGTCACAGGCAGACCTACAGTTATAGGCAGTGCTGTTTCATTGCCTCCCTGACCAAATCCTCTCAACAATCACATAACAGCTGGGGCAGGAGAGTGGGTTGAATAGGCCGATTATTTTGTATTTGTTAGAAAGGCTTACACATACTGGCCTATGGCTTTTCATTATGTCACTTCTGATTTCTATATTAATGTAGAAGATGTAGAGATCTTCCTTAGTTCCTATTTTGCAGGAATTGTTTTTGTATTATTTATTCTGTGGTTATAATATGTTTATTTATAGATACAGTTGTAAATTATATTTTAATATATCCACATAATAAATGTAGCACCTTTGTGCTTTGATCAGTTTCTTGACTATGGGAAATCATTTTTTGTTTCAGTAGTGCACTGTAAATGCTGATATAAAACCTACAACAGGCATTCAAATGAGTGAATATTTAGAAAAAGATGAAAAGCGTGTTCATATTATCTTTGTGTGTTACTTAAAGAACTCTGTAAATGTATGCAGTACCACTGTGCTGGGGGACTGTACTCTCAAATAACATGGGAACTAACATATTAATATCAAGGTAAAGGTACATATTCCCCAGATGCATAGTTTTACCTTTTTCAGCTTTTATTATCTTTAGAATAGTGTTCCATTTATTTCGTGAATACAGAAGTATTAATTGGCCATGACATGTTCCAAAGACAAAAGAAAGGTCTAATTCACTCTAACAAACTTGTTAGTCACTGTTTATATCAAGAGGATTGTGAATCTACAGAGAGTAACACTGTTTTCTTCTACATTTGCTTTGTTTAAAAATCAAAAGTTTTTAAGTGACCTGCAGTGTCATCTTATAGTTTGAAATAATACTTCTAAAACAGAGCTTCATCTTGTAATACAGATGTTTATCCCTTAAGATTAATTCTTTTAGTTAATTGAGGGGAGCTGAAGAGGAGAAGAAAAGTGAATATTTGACGTTTCTACACTACTGTATGTTTTTGTTCTTGAAGACAGCATATCAAATTTAATAAAAAGATGTTCTGAGGTTTGTAATTGCTCTTTTCTTAGTGCACAGTCAGAGACTGCTAAGCTCTCAGTTTAAATATGAGTACAATATTTTTTACTTTTGGTTTACTTGATCTGGTATTACTGCTATGTGTTTTGGTAGAATCCTTTACTATGAATAAAACAAATTTTTAGCTTGTTTTCTCTATGAGATTTTTAGTGCTTAAAGTGTGTGATGGTGCATAGAGCCATGCTCACACTCATTAATTGTTTCAATTTCTAATTGTTATGAATTCACAACACTGGAATGGAACGATTTGTGTGATTTATCTGGTGAAGTACATGATCTTTCACTTAACAGAAAAGGGGTTTAAAGTTTTCAACCATCCTAATTCTGTTACTGTTTGCTTTGTTCACCAATCACTCTGATCCTCCTAGCAGGGGACAAGACCTGGAGAACAAAACTGGTAGTGACTGTGTAGATAAAAAGGCAATGAATCCTGCTTTTAAGGCGTAGAGGGAATAGTCTATAAAAGAATAAAAATGGGAATGAAAGTACAGCGTCTTTAACCTGCAGATCTATTGTGCCTTTGAAAAGCTTGTACTCTGGAAAAAAAATACTGTGATGCTACAAAGATTCATAATTATGTGACAGAAGACTTTGAAAAGAGGTCGCTCTTTAGAAACTGACCAAAAGGCTTGACAAGAAAATAGACCACAGTCTAAATAATTGAGAAAGTAAAGAATGCATTTCCATACGATGTCTAAGTATTGTTTTATTGAAGTAGTGGCTGTCATAAAATATTATTTATTTTCTGATGAAAGTGCATTATTTTCTGATAGAGCTACTTTCTAAAGTTGGTGAAGATGAAGGGATCAAGAACAGTACTCCAAAGAAAAATGCAAAAGAGATTTCGGATCAGACATTACAGAAGGTAAGGTATCAGCTCCAGCATGTTAATCTAAATTTTAACATGAATCAGATGTACAAGTTAGAACTCATGAATCTAAGCCATGATACTCCTTTCATATGTCAAAAATATGGGCTCTCCAAATTGTGTCAAAAATCAATTATGGTGCAGTACCTGTTGATGCATCATGGGACAAACATGGTTAATGTCAGAGTAAATTAATAGTACGTTAACAGATAAAACGTCAGAAACCAACAAATTATCTAAATTAAGAACAACATATGGTTAGCATTTACCACCTTTAAGTTCAGAAATATTCATTTATTTTGCTGAATATTTAACTTTATGTTATCAGGAGTTAATCTCCATGGATATTTTCTACAGGATAAAATTGATGTATGAGTGATAAATTTATCTACTATATTTACATTTTAGAACAACAATGTAAGTTCAAACATTTTTGCATATGTGAGTTTATCATTTTTAAAAAATAGTACAGTATGTGTTCTTAGCAAATATTATATGTATTGAACTTTTACTTCTCAGCATTCTACAAGTTTTATTTTCTACAGCTACAAAGTATTCTTAACTAGTTGCTGTTCTTACAGATGTATTTATTACTCCGAAGTAGTTTAGTATTTTAACAGGTGTTCACTTAAGAGGGCTCGCTTGTATTTTACCATATGTTTGTTTGTTACAATGAAAAGACATTTTTCAAACAGTGTTACACCTTTTGTTTGTCATTTTGCTAAACAGTGTTTGTGTTAATTACTTATAAGTCCTTAAAAGCATGCTTAAACTGAATGAACACAAATCTATAACTTTGAATGTCAGTTTGGGTATGCCTGTTTATTTTGTATTTGTGAATTAACTTGTAGGAAGTACGGTAATTTACAGCAGATGATGTGATTGCATATACTTCTAACACTTGCCATATGGTCAGGCAATGAAGACTGTCATCTCGTTATTACTGAATGACAAACATCGTGTTAAAATAATAACACACAGAATAGGAAATGCTCACATTCATTTATCTTAAGGTAGAGTGAGTAATTGAAATAATTTGAATGCTACCATCTGAAATGTCACACAGTTTACACTTGGTTATCATCTATGTTTCAGAACCATAATTTTGTTTGCCAGGTACTACATAATTTTTATCTCTATGGATCTATGGAGTTATGATGGTACCTTAGGGATAAGTGTAGAACCTATTCATTGTTTGTTTTTTTCCAACTGTCATAAATGTCTTTAAGTACTAGCGAAGGCAAAAGGTTGCTTCTAAGGAGCTAAGAAATAGGAACAGAATCTCCGCTCATAAAGGTTGCTAAAGAAAGGTATTCTCTATCTTTATCAGTGGGGAGGTAAGTACAAACTGTTATTCTAATAATAAATTGCTGTTTCACTGAAGTATTTGGCAAAATCCTTTCTCTTCCTTTTTTCACCCACTAAGTCTGTTTAACCATAACACAACATCTCTTTACTGTGAGGGCTGTGAATTTCCCACAAAGAAGATAGTAATGGAAAAATATTCATATTAAAGATTTATCGTCCAACTCCTCCACAACTTTATATGAAGAGGTTTGAGCATCTATTGCCATAATTGTTCTTGATTTTAAGACTTCACTTTTCTGAATCAAGCTCATAGTACACATTTTGCAAATCATTCCATAAGTTTTAAACAACCGATATGCAGTAGTCAAAAAAAAAAAGCTTTTTTTGAAAAAAAAATGTTTTCAATGTCAAAGTTTTGGGGCTTCAGTTTGTTTTTTACAATGCTGTGAAGGCATAGATTGGCCTTATAGGACAAGATAAGTAATTTGATGTGGATTCATGCATAAGCTCGCATAGAGGTTATGCTGAGCTGGGGTAAATTTGCCCTTTCTGTGGTAGCTAAAAATGCAGTGTTCTTTAGTTGCTGAGCTTCTGGTGTCTCTTACTATGAACTTTTCTTTATTTTTTTTGAACGTGGAATTAAGATTTAATTTGTGTATTTAAAATGTGAAAGAACTTGTAGTTTTATATATCTAGGGCAAAAATTTCTATATTTAAAAATAGCTTTTCTTCTGAAAATGTTTTTTTAAATTGATTTAGTATCTATAACCAAATCAATGATAAACTCAAGATACATCAGGAAGGTTCATTTGCATACTTAAACTTCTGTGTCACTTTGCCTCGAATTTTAACTTCTTTCACCATCTGCCTTTTGTTCAACAGCTGTATTATTGCAGTTAAAATGTATTCATCTGCAGTGTGTTAGAATCATTTCTAAATTAAGGTCTTTAGATGACTTTTGTCCTTGTACTTAATGAAAAAATATTTCAATATAATAAATACATTTTAAAACATAGTTTTTTCTTTTTTCTTCTTTCTAATAAGCTAAAATTGACTGCTTGTATTTTTGTTAGGTACATCAACTAGAAAGAAGATTCAGAAGTATTGGAGGGGAATTAAAGAAACTGAGAGAAGTAAATAAAGAGTTGCTGAAGGACAAAAGTGATTTGAAAGCATCTTTGGAAGTGCAAAAAGAAAATGCAGACCTCAGAGAAAGAGAACTGGAAAACCTGCGTAAGGGAATTTGTGAAACAAAAAAAGACAAAGCAGAACTCCAGGTAGTGGTTGATGAGCAGGAAAGAGAAGTTGTCTTTCTGAAGAGGCAAGTGGCGGAAGCCAACAGATTGAGAAATGAAAATGAAGATTTGCTGAGTCAAGTGCAGGAACTGAAGTGTTTGCTGGATGAAGCCAAAGCACTGGCAACCTGTGGGCAATGTAATTGCAAAATAACAGGCAGCAAGGTTAAATTAAAAGCAGCCAGGAAAAAGAGCTCTTTGGGACATCATGGAGCTTTTCTCAAACAGTCCATCAAGGTTATGAGTAATGTATTTGAGAACTTCAGTAAGGACGACTGGGAGGATATGAGTGAAAGCAGGTACGGCTCTCATTAACTTAGCTCTGTAGAGGGGACACTGTGCATATGTAAAACACTAGCAAATGGAGATTGAATTTCAACTACTGTTGATTTGGTATTCAAAAAAAATACTGTCAGATCCTTTGAAATATCTTGGGAGGTCTTGTTCTGAGCTTATTGACTGAAATTTGCATGCAAAATTAGCCACAACTGCATGAGTATTTGAATAGGTGCCAGGAAACCCAAAAGAAGGCAATGCTTGATTTCTTCCAGTGATGCTATTTTCATGCAGTCATGAGGCTTGAAATTGACAGTTTGGCAGGTTGATTTAATTTGCTGGCCCTTTGCATATTCACCACTGACAGCTAAGGATTCCCAGGCAAGCCTACTAAGTCGGTTTAGTTATCTTGTGACATGCCGACCCGGGAGGAGAAACATTTCTTCCCCTTAATTTAGTTAGATAAATTTTGAATGACCCATTTCAGCTTGCTAGCAGATGTCTACAAGCTGTTTAACGTCCTTTAAATTAAGAACCATCCACACTAATTATTTCATGTATGTTTTATGCACAGTCATTGTACTAACTTTAATTGAATGATGGTTAAAAATTAGTTCTTTAAAGGTAATTGTTACTGCCGAGAGTCCCAATCATGAGTCACAAGCTCCTCAGAAAATAGTGCTAGCAAGATTCATAAATGTTTAGAATTTTTGCTTCTGCGCATCAATATGCTTGAAAAGGCAGTAGTAAACCCCTAGTGAATGAGTTACACGGCTCTTATTTCTATACTTTGCCCTAAGAGGCGTGAGAGGTGGTTTCTCAAGCCTCTATCTGCCTGAAAAAAATAAAGAAGCTGACAAAGACTAAAGAAAATGTATCTTCTTTGCAGGCTTTGCATTTACTTTGTTTTGTCTTATGGAGCAAATCACTTAGTTTCACTGTTTCTCTCCTTGCAAAATAAGGGGCCAAGAATACATAGTTTATGTGCAAAATATCTTGAGAGAGAAAATATTTTTTAAGTACCTAGTAACTTATTAGTTACTATCAGTAATATCAACTTTGTTTGCCTTTCTGTTTTATTTAAAGCATGTCTAATTTTACAAAGAAGTATTGTTTCAGTTAGTGAGCTTTTTGTCTAATTTGCTCTGCTTTGCTTTTTAAAAATTAGTTTGAGCAAATAAGCTGCCGTTGAAAGCCTCGTTCAAAATGAAGTGAAAAGTGACTGCATGCCTTCAACTGTTGTGGCTAGCCATAGACATTACTTAGGCATAATTATGCCATTGTCAGGTTAGGAAATTTTTATAGTAAAAGAGTGAAACATTTTTGAAGATGATATTTCAAGATGTCAATCTCGGCATTAGGAAAATTAGTTCGCTTATTTTCCTCTACTCCTTATCGATACTGTTCTTTATCAGTAATAGATGGCTCTGAGTTCCTAGATTCAGGCCTTTCATTTTCTAGACAAAAGAAAATTCCTTGAAAACATTCAGATGAGAGAAACATGCACATAGTTAACAATCTCTCTGTGCTACTGTAGGACCTTCGAAACATTACATTGCCTTCTCTGTTCCTTGCAAGCCATTAAGACCTACCAAAGTACCAGGACAGGTTTTGGAAAGTATAAACACATTCCTATTGATCTCTCCTCTTCAGTTTGAGGCCATTTCTTTAGTTAAGTCAGACATGGGTCTGACCTGTTGATATTTATCAGTGCAATGTTACTGAACTCAGTTGTGCCTTTGAAAATGTTTTGGTTTAAAAAATAACAAATCAAAGGTATCTTCAGCCAACTGATTTCTCACCTTAACTCTGGTTGCAAAAATGATGAGTAATTTTTGTTGGTACATGAGTCCAAGGCCTGTTTTCATAGACTTCTCTGAATATGGACTTGATGATCTTCAAGGTCTTTTCCAACCATAATGATTCTATGATTCTGTATCAGAAAAAAAAAAAAAAGGGAGAAAGGCAGAGAACTCCTGAAAGTTAAGAGCACATTCATTGTTTATCATCAGATAGCAGTTTTAGGGAGGGCTTTAAAGTAGAACATACATTTCAGAACTAGTTCCCTAGCTTTCGGGAGCTAGGAGATCTCCAAAAAGTAGCTAGATAGAGATTTCACTGAAGTGTAACTTCCAAGTTCGTCCTAGTCAACAGCATAAATAAAGTTCAACTGAAACAAAATGTTACTCAGTTAAATATAAATACTCTGTATTTGTTGTTCTGTTAGCACAGATCAAAATGAAATAGAAACTTGATATATACTTATGAGCTATTCACAGAATATGGACGTACTACCAACTATTTTTTTTCAAATGTGTAATTTGCATGCTGTAACAAAAGCCTGGTTCTTTGAGAGGTAGCTATTAGCTTAGTACTCCAAGCAGTGTACACTGTATCCCCTTTCGTATTTGATAAGGCATTTTGAAATTTCACCTTTTATCATATTTGTAAATACCTATTGAATGAGCCAAATGAATATCACCTGGGTTATATTTTAGTTTCTTTGTTAAAATAGTTCTGCTGCTTGTGGTCTTTTCTTCCTGGTCACTTAATGACTTTTTGAAACTTTTAACTGTCATCACTAACTTTTAACTTTGTTTTCTTTTGTTTTCCCAAATGTGCTGTTCTAGTGACTCTGAAATACCAACTTCTGAGTGTTTGGGAACAGTGATTATGGAAACCATGGAAAATATTGATTCACTGACAGACAGGACTAAACAACAGGAGAAAAAACAAATAAAAGAAAGCCAGATGCTTTGCAACAGGTCTTATTTAAAAGGCAAAAGTCAGCGATATAATAAAAAGGTATATTGTAACTTGTTTTGTTCTGTTATACAAAGGATTGATACTTAGTAGTATATATGATGACTACTATTACCATATCACTGAACTTGACTCTCATTGTCACCAGAAAAGAAAATCTTGTGCTTTCAGATACTCATTGAGTAGAGTTGCAATATCATTTAGGATTTCCGGAACAGTGGCTGCAAAAGTATTTGGAGGGAGTACCAGGAGTTCAAAAGCTAACTAAAATATTTAAAGCTGCTGTAAACTAGTCCTGTTGTCTTCCAGTCCAAGCAAAGAATGCCACAGCCACCCTATTAAACTCCCTCTCAATCAGATAAGACAAAAAGAACAGGGTGACCTAGCTCATAGCAAGAGATCAGCAAGATCCTCCTTCCTTCCAGCAAAATTCTCACTCATGAATCAACTATCAACACTTTCCAGATTGGTGTAAGCAGAGGATTGTCCCCAGCTTGGCAAGATGCTTTTTGCTCCAGTTCTGCCCAAGAGATTCTGTCTAGAGGAAAGTGTGCTGCTAAGTTTCTTTAGGGCAGTGACACTATTTACATTCATTGTCTGGGAAGAAAATCCCTTGACTAACTCCAAGTATCTATGTGCTATTCTCTTGCAGAACAGGGCCAGCTAGTTTCTTCCCAGGTCTTGAAAGCCTCCATACAATTGGTACAACTCGTTTTTGGACAAGTGAATAGTGTCTAATGCACCTCTTCTGGTGATTGCCTAATAAATCACTTTGCAGCATGGAATTTAGAATGCAAGCAGATATTGATATTTCTCAATTTGCAAAACAATACTGAAACATCACTTTACAGAATTTGCAGCTAGTTTTCAAACAGCACTAAATTATATGCTGTAATATAGTAAAAAACTTGAAAACATCAGATTTTCATAGTCATCCTCCACAGTTTGAAAGTAAATAAAGCCTCTCTGGTCTTGCAAAACAAGTTTTGTTTGGAAGGATCTGCAACCATCTCTGGGTGTAGAATAGAGAGTAAGAGCAGGTGCAAGGGTATATGTGAAACTAGTGTCATGTGCTATTGTCTCCTTCCACTCCCCAGTGAGAATGTAATTGGCAGAGCATCTCAGAGACTCCTCTGTCTCTTGCCTACTAGTACCTATATGGCCAGTACCTCTTTGCTCGCATTAAGCCATGTAGGGATTTGAGCTCTGTTCTTAAGGGAAAAGACAGATACATTATTTTATCATACAGGCTGTAGGACTTGCAGCATCCAGAAGCATCACAAGTTGTCTTAAGAAACCAAATATGCTTAAGCAGATATATTGTTGCAGAAAAAGCACTTGAAAATAAGGTAAGAGGATGAAAGATGGCAAAATTTTAGCATTCATGGTTCTTGGTGTTCCCTGCTTTGATGCAGTACTGTGAAGAGCACCAGTATACCAATATCACCAAAAATCTCCAATTGCTCCTGAGGGGATCACTCCAATTGGGTAGTGGTATGTAAAGAGAGGTACGTAAAGGAAGGCCAGAGAAGCTCCTAAAGTGCAACCTACTAAGTCCTGAGCCACATCTAGTGTTAGACATAAGATCACTCATTGGCACAAATGCTTTGCCCCATATGAAGTTATTGTCAATATGTGTTATCAGCAGAGTTACTGCGTATATGCTTAGAGTTGTTGCCTGGAATGGAGATTTTAAATACAGTTGTGGTTGTTTTGGTCATCAACATTAGAGAATGCCATCATTAGAGAATGCCATTCTCTAGTAAATTATCACCATCTCAACAAAAATGGTATTGGATAACCAGCATCAGTCATCTAGACATGCCCTTCAGTTTTTGTAGAGTCCTCTGACCATGGAGGAAAAAACATAACTGATTAAGAGCTTTTAATCATCGTTAAAATTGATCGTTACTATTTTAGTTATTTCCAGAAATATGTAATACGTTATCAGCATAGAAATTAGGAGCTGAAGGCTTTAAAAATCATTTGAACCGTGGAGAATTCCGAAACGGTAACTTTCAAAATACTCTGGGATTTGAGAGCCAGGAAACTACTAATTTCATTTTGGAGTCAGGCGTGCTCTGGCCATTTTCATTTTACAGATTACAAGGAGCATTGTTCTTAAGCGTCTGCTTGTGCCAGTTGAACATTTGATAGGTTCAGGGAACATCATATTTTTCAAATGGAGACAGATAATTTAAAATGCATGCAGGTGATTCTTGTTAAACTCAGTGCAGACACAGAAGTTATAAGTATGTTCAAGTGTATGACCATGATGTATATTCAAGATATTTATTCATATATCTTCCAGGTAAGACTCATTGTGTAAACTGATCTTTCTCCTTAGGAAATGATTATTCTGTTTTTTACTATAGTATCTTGAAAAAAAAAAGGAGTACACATCATCCTTTTCCTAATAATAAATTCATACTTTATTTAAAAAGAAATGCAGGCATTAATGACTGACTATTTTGCATTTGAGGTTCTTTCAAAATGTTGTTTTCCTGCACCTGCATGCACCTGGAGCTCATACATTTGATGGGAGAGGCAGAAATTTGTACTCAGTCTGTTATTGTAGAACTGCTTTTCACATTGTAATTCAATAGATTTTTTTTTTATATATTTCTGGAAGCAATTTTTGATGCTTCGGTCCAAAGTGGGAAACTTAAGAGTTTTGTGTTGGATGTGTCAGGAAAGCTAAGCTTCATGCTATCATTTTTTTTTTAGGGTCATTCACAAAATAAGGACGAAGGAAACAGGCATTCCAAAAGGAAGAAGATCTACTATCTCATAACAGCTCATCCATCAGTTCTAAACAAAGGTAGGAATAAATATGTATTTTTGGCAAGTTCATAAAGATTGGCAAAGCATTTCTGCTTGGTTTTCCAGTACCTGTGCTGTGATTCTGCAAAAACCCAGCTATTTGCTGTTGCAGGATTTGCCTGACAAAATTATAAAATTTATGTGGACAAGTTTTCAAATATTTACTTTTTATTTTAGAATGAAATCATTATACAAAAAGTGACTGTCAAACCACATCTTTTCGCTCTCTTAAGGTATATTCTATTTTAATTAAGCTCTGTGTGTTGAAATTGCTGACTAATTCGGCTTTTTGGTACTTTTGTTCTTGTTTGTCCTTTATTACAAACACAGCACTAGACAAAATAATGTAGATTTGGCTTAGACCTTAAAAAATCTGTTCACAGACACTGAAATCTTTGCTTCTGGTAGTGCTCCAGGTAGAAACCTGAGCCACAATACAAATATGTGTTCAGTTTGCCATGTTGGTACTTAGAAAAGGAAGAACACCAAACATTTATAAGTCAACTGAATTAATTTATTAGTTTGCTCACTGAGAAGTATGCATATGATGTTCTACAGAAATATTGCAGAGGCTAGAACAGTGTTCTGAATGGCCAAAATAAAATAAAAATGTTATCCTATCCATGATGATCTGTCATTTTAAAAGCATCGCATTTTATGTTTAGTGAACAGAGAAAAAAGGAGAAATACCATAGTTCAGAGACCAGGCTACTCTGCTGCTCTGTTGCGGGAAAGAATTAAGTCATTGCAGCAGCAGGTAGCTGTTCTACAAAATGAAAAAAAGACAGCAGTATCTTCTTCAAAAGAACTTAAAGAAGCCAATGAAAAACTAGCAGCCCAGCTACATTTGGCTGATCAAAGACTTCAAACTTGTAAACAGACCATACAGGTAAACACTTTTCATTATGGTGTCTTATGAGGTTCAGATTAATTTCTACTTTGTTCTATGGAATTATGAAAAGGTTGAGTGTTTTGTTAGGATTTTCTTTGTCAGTTACCATGTTATGATCAAAATTATAAAATGTCATCAACATGTTCTATATAAGATTCTTAACCAGTTGTTATCTATAAATTTTATTTGAGGGGCTTGCTTTACTGTTGTATCATTCCAGTTGATTAATCCTTCTGTGAAAGATTTTCACATGGATATTTTACTGACATTCAAATGAAGGAGGGAAACCCTACTGTAAGTTTGTGGTTGGTTGCATCTCTGGTAACTTTCCTGAGCTTCTGCTCATCCACATGACCTGGCACTCATTCTTATCAGAAGAGCAGCCAGCTTTGGAGAAACCAGCTGCCTCCAGGCGTGGAATGTTCAGGGCAACTGGAGTTTCCGTCCAAAGGTCTCTCAAACTATATCTGTTTAAACCCAGCCTTTCCTGTCTAGGTGAAAAGCTAGAAAACAAGATCTGTGAAACCTAAACCTGCTAAAGTGTTAGGTTAACTGCTCAAAAAATACCAACTTCCTTCTTTACTTTAGCATTCATTGCTGTTTATTCTTTTCCTGTACTATTGTTTCTTTCTTGTTTTCCCTGTGCTTGTAGATATACGTATATATATATTCTTTTTTTTTTTTTTGTCTCTGCATGTGTTAATCTATATGCAGCTCCTCAGCTGGAATTCTTTTCTATTCGTACTGTAGTGATTGGCCTGCCCTTTATAGAGCTGAATCAACAAACACTTTTGCAGTAAGTGTCTCCTGTTGGTCACACACACATCCTGCTTCCAGAATTATAGTGCTACAACAGATGGACTTGCTGGAAGGAGGCAGACATTAAAAAAGAAATCAAATCCCCTCCTCCTCAAAGTTCTCTGCATTTCCCTCATTGCACAGAAGGCAGAAGCAGTATCAGGAGCAGCACTTTTCACTTTCTTAGGGCTGGGGAGCTGCTAATTTCTAGAGAAGGAAAAACCTCATTTCTGTACCTCATTTTGCATAACTATATAGAGTTAATGAATTGTTCAAAAGGAGTTTCCAAGGTCATTGGAACCAAAGGAGATCTCCCTATTTCATGATCAATATCATAATGCAAAGTTTCATAGATTGTATAAACTTCACAGACAGTTGTATATGTGATTTGAGTTGAATATTCTGCTTTCTCAGACTTCTTCATGACTTACTTTCTTAGAATTCTGTAGGTGTGCATAGGAGAGCAATGTTAAAACTAGTGTGAAAAGGGTAATTATCACAATATAGTGCTTAATAAAAAAAGTCAAAAAAGACAGTATTTACATGAAAATAGTTGCTGCTATAGTATAAGGCACTTACTCAAAAGTGAAATATTATGTCTCAAAACCAAACCAGTTTTCTTTCACTGTTTCCGAAAAGTAAAAAGAAAAGTTGTTCTGAAAAAAACAATGTTTTTTGGTGACTGGTCTATTTGAAGGGTGGTGCATTCTAAGCAAAAATAAATAAATGGTGTTGCAGGTACTCAAGGAAAAATCTGTATTAGGCATGCACATTTTTTTCCTTCTCAGCAACCAATTCAAATTCCCTTTTTTACAACTAATTACTCTTCAGGTGCCATGGTAGTGCTACCAAGTGGGAAATTTTAAGCAGAGGCTTGGGCTACTTGCCAAGTGGAAATTAAGGAGGTAAAGAACCTCCACAGTCACTGCAGGGTACATGCACATTTTAGAGAGAGAACCATGGCTCAGACAGATCAAATGACTTGGGTTTTTTTTGTGTGTTTTGTAAGAAATATTTAGTAGCAGGGAAGTTTTAAGATATTGTAAGGGAAATAACATTTAAAAAACACTCTTTTTCACTACTAAGAATATCAGTAAGTTCTTATTTTTCCACTGTTATTTTAGATTCTGCAATTTTCTTGAACAGATAGTGGGGGAAAAAAAGGGAAAAAATGTAGAAAAGTAGAAGATTGAAATAATACCCAGATTCAGGGAGAGAGAAGCTCTTTAACATTGTCAGCTTTGTGAATATCTAAATATAAATTTACATATGTAATCATAATGGTCCTGAGTAACCTTACATTAAGAACAAATTCACGGTTGTGGGTTAATTTACATGTAGTGTTCTAGCAAATGTGAATATTAACATCATGGATTTGGACAACACGATTGTATTGCCTGAATTTAGATAAAGACATAAATCCTTCAACAGACCAGGACAGATGTTTACATGGTGAGTCCTTCTTTATAATCCCTAAGGAATCTAATGCTGGAAGATCAACTGTGGATTTGAGATTTAAATGTTCCAGATGTTCATTTTGAACCAGACTTTGCAGTCCATACAACCTAAGGATTGGCTGTTGATTTTCAGATTACCTTTACCTATGTACTTTCATGTGTTTCTATTGAAGACTCAGCGTGTATATATATATATATATATATGTATGTCAGTCATATGTATATGTGTGTGGATGTTTGTCTAATGTAGGAATTGTCTGTCTAATTTAGACAAACATTAAGATTTCTGGATTTTAAGTTCTTATTTTATAAACTCATTGCAGAAATGTAGATCTCTTGCTTTTTTTTATGCTTTTTTTCAAAAAGCAATTTTGTGCATATTTTTGCAAAATGACTGTAAAGTGACTGCACATGTGAGAATCAAAGCTTGCATTCTCTAAGGATTCCCGTCGACACTGAGTCAAGACCGTCTGTTCAGAAGTACAGTAGTTACATTTTGCAATCAGTGTAGAAATCACAGCTGGAGTTGATACTTAATGTAGAACCAAAGGGATTTAATATTTCTGTAGTTTCTAAGAAAAATGTCAGACAGGAATTTATTGAAAATATTCAGGAAAACTTTTTTTCTAAGATTTATTCCCCCCTCTACTAATTTCTATCACTGGGTGGCTGCTCACAGAAGCATATTTATTGCATTTGGCTGAGTAATGATAATTGCTTTTGTGCAGTAGGGTTGTTATTCAGTTCAGACTAAGTATACTGAATACAAAAAAAAAAGTATGGAACAAAAAAAGAAAATGATATTGCAATATAAGTAAATCCACTGCTCAAAAGTACCATAGGATCTTTTACAACAGTTCTTCAGAGTTTTTAACATGGTGCTACAGGAAGAGCTGCACTTCTTAATGGTTCTCATTAGGAATCTGCAGAGTTCTGTTAGCAAAGTGCCTATGTAAAGTCTGCTTCAGCAGGGTAACTGAATCTCAGAGAATGGGAATAAACCAACCAGTCAGCTACAGACAGATCCATCACAGGGTAATGGGGAGGTTAAGGTGACGCTTCAGATGCATTCTTGTAAATTTCTAGCTAGTTTATTGTTGAAATGAATCTTTTTCTTTTAAGATGTAGCTGTAGCTCAGATAGAGATCTCTCAAAACTTCAACCATTCAGTTTTCTTAGATTTCTTAGAGGAACTATTATTTTCTGGACTCCTATTGTGCCTTTAAAATAAAGTTTGTTTCTCAAACGTATGTTGATTTGGTGGATTATCTCAAAATTAGGAAGGGGTAAACATAAAAAGCAAAAGAGAATATGGCTACAGAAGGCCTCTTATTCTTCAAAGTTTGTCTGTGTTTGTAATTTTCTCTGCATATTCTTTTGACTATCTTAAGTTGACTGAATAGCTTAGAATTCAGGGCTGCATCTTCCAGTTCAGCACCGAAGCTTAGCTCTTACTGTGGTATCCAGATATGAATATCACTATAAATTTAATTGCAGTAAATGCAGTGGCAGTGAAAAAGAGAATGGACATCAGGTCAGACACACTGTAAATAACTGACTCTAACAGTATCATTTACAACAAGATCTCATCTTGAATCTAGTTTTCTTAAAGAGATTTTTAAATAGTCATACTTTTTCATTGTATTATTTTAAAGATGTTGTTTGTATGAGGTTAGTTTTAAGCTTGTGTTTGTCTTAAAAGAATATTTGAGGAATAATCTTGAAATTTTGAAATATAATTTCTTTTAATTCTGCTGTAGTAAGTGAAAAAAGTTAAAACATGCTTTGGGAATTTCTTCAGTTTTGTTCTAAGGAATTGTGTGTGGCTTTTTTTTTTTTTTTTTGGTTATTAAATCATTGTCCAGTTAGATATTTTCTGAAAACATTTATACACATATCCTGGTTATATCTTTTTGTGTGCATGGAAATCTATGAACATTCTGGAACATTTCAGGGTTTTTTTATTTTTATTAAATTCATGAGGAAACCTAAGCATTTCGGGTCATCTTTTCTAAGTTACATAGCTATGTTGTTCTCCCTTCCAATAACATAAAAAGGTGTTTTTCATGATGTCTGTCAGACGGTAATAATCATACATACAGAATATGAGAATGATAAATTTTAGTAGAATATTTTATAAGAATTAAAATTCTGCCAACTTAAAATTAAGCATATAAAGTATATCTTAATGAAAGATTATCCCAGAGATTTACTGCTTAGGGGTATATGCTGGAATTCTGATTTCTATATATAGAAATCTAAGTATAAAATAGTATTGCTATAGTGGTCTAATAAATTCTAATAAATGAAATGCGAAAAGAAATCAGTAAAAATTATATGTTTTTCTGCCCTTCTTGACAATACCCCTTTCTTTCAGAGCAAACTTCAGTCTGGAATGTCTTGGTTTTTCCCTCATAGAAATCAAAATAAATAATAAAAAAAAAATCGAAATATATCCTATTTAGCACAAGATAATCACAGAATTATATTAAACTGTTTAGGAAAAAAAAATGCTTCCAAAAACAAAGCAAGGAAAAATGTATTTTCTTGCTCCCCCCCAGCCCTTCACCTTTGTAAGCCCACAGATTTGGGGCTTTCCTTTCCTAACTGCTTTGAATAAGAGTAGTGTTTTTTAATTTGCAGGAGCTGTGACATTTGGGCAGAATAGTTATAACAAAATAAAGATTTAAAAATACATATTTTTAAAGTAAAAATGTATTTTTCTTTTCTACTTCAGTTAAATTAAAACAGAATTGAAGAAGCCAAGCAAAAGGGGAGGAACTGTGATAACCTAGTGGTGATGAAATACTTTCTGACCTTTGTAGAGTTTGCAAGGACAGTCTAGGACAGGAAAGGTTGGACTAATTGAACTAAACTGTGTACCAGTATGAGACGGAAGTCCTCTCAAAATTGGTTTGTATGTAAATGCCATGTTTTTTTCTCATATTGCATGTGTGTATAGAGAGACTTCTTTGCAGTTACAGAAGATAATTGAAAGTTTGGACCACACGCTCAGTTAATATATTCTTCAAAGTCATCCTTTCTGAACCTAGCCACTGTGTTACAGACTTAAATCGCAATATTACTAATATCCTGGAAAAATTATCTGTAATGTATTTCAAACTACGATTTTATGTTCAGACATTAAAGTTCAAAATCTGAAGCTTATGTGTAGTTTTTGAAGGCACTGAATTGACAATATTGAGCAGGAAAGGTTAAGATGCATTATAAATTAGTGAGATTTGGTTTTGCTAGAGCTTTGCTGAGCCTAGTAAATTGAAAATCAGCAAGGATCTCAGACTTATGAAGAGTGAAAATGAGGACAGATAATATTATGTTACTCTATGAGAATGAAATTCACCTCTTTTCAATTCCCATCTAAAATTCTGCCTAGAAATTTTTCCCTTGATAAACTAATGATCCAGTATTACCACTGACATAAAATATTTCTCAAGTTTTAGTTTTTTACTCTAATGGAAGAGTCCATTTTGAACATAAAATGAAGAATTGCTAAATGGCGTATGTGAAAGTAACTGTCCTTTTTAAATGTGTGTACTCAAAACAAAATCATGGCTATTCATAGCAGTTTACTGCACCAAAAACTTAGCACATTCTTAAGTCAGTTCCTGTTACAGAATTACACTGTAAAATGTATTTATCATGAAACCATGATTTCATTACAAAATAAAAATAAAACAAAATACCCTTTACATTTCTATTGATCTCTGAAGAAAAATTACAATAGACATGTTGAATTTATTGATGAACAATGGTTGAAGTACATTGCATGTAGGAAATGAATCTCATTCATAAATTAAAGAGAATGGTTGGCAAGAACTAGAACTGAGATCTGTATTATCTTCATGTCAGAATGAACTAAGTTGGAGACTGGATAAATTGTGAAGAAAAAAATATTGGTACTGCATAGAGATCATAGAATATAACCAATACAATATTGTTTGTATTTTCACAATGTGTAGAAATCCAAAAAATATAATCCTAGGAAGTAAAAGAAGAAAAAAACATTTCTATTGTTAGGATTTCTATTTTCTTGTAAGGTTATAAATAGTGATAGTATATATACATGTATGTATGTAAGTGTGATAATACTGCAGTAGGATATACTTGTATGTGCATTACAGTAAACACTGAAAGATTTGATCTGTAATTTTGTTTTATAGATTTCACGTAGCATAGAGCTTATTTTTCTTCTTTCTCATGATTCACTAATCATCTTTTCTTGTATAGTGAATCTTATTATTAGACCAAAAAGCTAGAAGTCATTTCATATCTTTTTTTTTTCAAATTTTCCTCAGTTAGATGCCATTTGGGTCCCTGACAAAGCTCCAGCTAACTGTCCCTGTAATAGGATTTCCTTTCGTCCTGCCTTTTTTACTAAATTCTTCTTATGAGTGGTCTTTGATGGAAAGATTTAACTGCTTAACCCCAATCACATGTATCTCCTGTTTGCTTTACAAGGTACTTCTTAGGATAGCTCTGTTCCTAGCACCTGTGAAATATTTCTATCCTTTCTCTAGAAACCTTTAAAGATAAAAGGATAAATCTAGGAGAACTCTTGGCATCATTGTAAAAATTGACAATTTTAATACTTCGCAATTTTGTAAGCAATTTGTCCCTTCTTAAAAGTATTTTTAGTTTTGATTCACTTCAGGCAAAGACAATTTCTCCTGCAACTGTCTTATAACTTAGGCTTTGCTTGTACTCAAAAGCCAAATCCCACTTTTGCTTGAGATGCTGACATAGGAAAAAAAAGTCATTTGCTAGAGTTTTGACTGGAAAAGGGGAATAGATATTCAAGTACAGGAATGGTCTTGTTCGATTCAGTGAAATCTGCTCACTTAATTAAAATTATGTTTAGAATTAGATAAGGTTGTAAAACTTGTTCTGTTATCTAAAATCCCATGGATCCTCATTTTTGAAAGAATTGTTCTGCAAGATTTTCTTACAAGATCAAGATCTCATCATGGTGTTCCCTGACTGCCATTTGAATTGCACAGCCAGTTTTTATCAATTAATATTTAGGGCGGCAATAGCGAACATTATATGATTTTATGAGATAATATATATTTACCCTCAAATCTCACCAGAAAGGAAAAAAAAAAAGACATTTGTTTTCAGGAAGTTAATGACAAGAGGTGATCTGTTTTTCTCATGGATTTTTATATATGAGCCACTTCAGGATGCAAGTATATCTATACTCTCATTTTACTCACTGGAGTCTTCCAGTAATTATTCATTATTAGTAACTACCAGTATTAATTATGAAACTGATTTCCCTAACCATTCTAAAGCACTTGCGAATTTCCATATGAATTCAATGCAATATCAAGACTTCTAGGTTTCTAAGTACTTTCATGGTGGTAAAACGAAATATTGCTGGTATTTTTGAATACCAGCCGTTTTGAAGTTATAAGAATTTACAGTAGATAAGTAGTTGCATACCATTTTTAATATAGTATAATTTAGTATTGTCATATGCTGTGTGATAGCACCTGTTTGTGCTGTTCTTTACGGGTCCTGCAAAAAGGCAGGAAACAGATGTCTTGTGTTTCTGTCAGCCCGATATTGTACCTTGAAATTGAATCCTCTCCATCTGTTTGTAATTGTCCATTTCATTATGTTTTTTTATCTAATAGTCCTCTCTTTCCCAAGCCTACATAACGGTTTTCCTGATTACATTCTTACAAAAAGTTTTCAAGAAGCCCAGTAAATTGGGGAAGTATTTTTCATTTCTTCATGTTTTCAATAGAGAGGTCTTGATTTTCTTACGCTCTACCATTCCTTTGCTCCTCTCCTAATCTGTGAAATAATTTTACCTTCCTGATACATTTTTTCAGTCTCCAGGGGAGATAGGAAACAGGGTGCTTGATACTGTACAAGAGATAGATGTATGTAACAGGAGAATAGTTAATATATGGTTTTGTTCCTCATTTGAGGAGGTGAGTTTCTCAATAAAGGAGTAGGATTTGGGGATTGATAACATTGTTCTAAAACCTGAAATTATGTGTAGATCTTACAAGCCCATACGCTCTTTTTTGTTCTGTGCCTTTGTGCCATCATGATCATTTCTTCTAAAATTTACACAGGACATTTATTTACATAAATAAAACCATAATTGGTTTTATTTAATACAAGGTTTTATTTTGAATTAGCCAGTCCAGTATACAGACTGGCTACACAGTCTACACAGTGTAGACTAAATGTGTAAATTCACTGCTTAAGTTGGTGCATATAAATAGCACTTAATGATTTTCACTGGTTCGTAGTCTCACGTACCATGAAATTAATTTTTAGTTGATCCCTCACATGAATGATAATGTGATTTTTCCTCAAGATAATGGTTTATACTGTGTGCATCTATTTTATTTGGATCTATTATGAAAATGTGTGACAATACTTCTGCTGTTTGTTTAAGATATAAAATCTTTTAATGATTTTTTTTAATTAGTGACAATGTATCAAGCCAGTGCAAGAGGATAGGTCTAGTCATTTCTAAACTTTCAGTCATCTACCAGAGGTTGACTGTAAAGTATAGACCACCACTACCTCACAGTGTTTTTAATGAGGAAATAATTACGTCATAGTGAAAACCAATACCTTCCTCAAGCTCAAGTTCATGTTCATACAAGAATAGCTGAAAGGATAGCTCCTGGGAAACAGAAAAATGAGAGTCCTACTAGAGGGTGAGTTGAACAAGAATTCCCAGTGCTACAGTGGAAAACACTGAATGTATAAACTGGAGATTGTTCAGCAGGAACAGAGAAAGTATATTTTCTTTGGTCTTGGCGCTGATTTGGCTGCTCTGAGAATGCTCTCTGTCCAGCTCTAATAACCATAATTCAAGATCCTGATGGCAGTGGATGCGAAGAAGAGTCATGAGAAAAATTGGAAAATATGCCATTACAGAGAACAATTTGAGGTTGTCAAAGAGGAAATTAAGAAGTACCGTGAGTTTAAATACCTAAGAAAAAATAAATTTGGTTTTTAGATTCTTTAATCTGGCAGCATAAGACTGAAAAAGACACTGAAGATCTGATAAATATAACAACAAATAATTATACCAGATATGAGGTCTGTGGCATTATATAGCAATAATTGACCATTGACAAACTATTCATATTGAAAACTGACATAGAAAACTTAGAAAGACAGTTTTTGTCAGATACATATAATTTAATGTTTATGCTGTTTCATGTTAATTCTTCCATTGTGTTCCCTTTTTACAAAACCACTACTTCTATATAAAATCAGATGAATGGTATTGCATTCAGTGTACAGGTTATTCTGAATAATAATTCAATTATTACAAATGTGGAGAATGTGTTTTCACATGAGACTGGGATTCAAATTTCAGACGACTGCAGTGGTACCAGGCAGTTATTATAAAAAGAAAAAAATAGAGGGGTATTACGTAGCGTCGTTAGCAGTAGGCATATCTTCCGGAAGGGAGTAGAAAGAAGCCTATATTTGAAGAAAATAAGAGACAGAGATAGGGGAAATATTTAGTGATGTTAAGATGAATGTGTGGGAAATGACAGGAAAGTTGTTATGAACTTCCGTAACATCTTATTCATTTGTCTGAAGAATGGTTCAGAAAAAAACACATGTGTTGCTCCACAGAGCCCTCCTGGTCAATGATACTCAGTTTCTGATAAAACCCAGAATGTGTTTAGTAGAGCTCTGGAGAAAAGATATATGCATGGACGAATCATTTAAGGAAAGTCAAACCAATGTTCTATAAGGCTCTTGATTGAGTCTGAATCTTGCAAGGGACTCAAGATGAGAGTTAAAGGCTGGGCTTCCAAAGAATA
Organism: Tinamus guttatus; assembly: GCF_059628265.1. Classification (NCBI taxonomy): domain Eukaryota; kingdom Metazoa; phylum Chordata; class Aves; order Tinamiformes; family Tinamidae; genus Tinamus; species Tinamus guttatus. The sequence continues at coordinate 884,997 of NW_028288984.1, forward strand.
AGAATACTCATTTTTCCAATAATGATTTATCTAGGGTAAAAAACTATGGAGGAGAAAGACGAAAATAAAGCTAAATTTACTATGCAATACAGCAGTGGAGAAAAAGGCATTCTGATAGATAGTAGTTTTGATAAGAAGAACAGCAGTTTCTCCACTTGGCTTGCAAAATTCTTCCCTTCAACTCTGCAGCTGAGAAATACGGTTAAGATAATCTTAAGGAAAGCAGCGAGACACATATGCTTCCTTTGATTCCTTATGAAAGCCTATACTGAGTAGAAGCCAGAACTACAGGAAGTTTTAAATGATGGTTTAGGGTCTTGAGCTATCTACTTTGATAAAAGCATTTGTATTGTATATTTTTAATAAAAGTGATTTAAATGTGCTTTATTCCTATTGTGTAAATGTGTACAGTTTGCATACAATTTGTATTTCATAGTAATTCTTCAATGGGTTTTGAATATTGGAATGTCTTGACTGCAGTTTTTTTTTGCTGTCAGAAATCGTAAAATTTTAAATAGTTTCACTTCCATTATTCAGCAGATGCTTTGTGGTACTTATTCTTGCATCTATGAAAAAGAGTTAAAAACTCCTATTTGTATATACAAATATATGCTTATATATATTCACTGTGTATTCACACCAGGCTTGTCTTTACCCTGGCAGTTTTCATAGTAGGCATCCTGTGTAGGGGATTCAGTTTATATATGTCAGATCCTCAAGGGCCGTGGCTTTTGCCAGATGAAGCACTTTTGATTTTGAAGCTGATGAAACACAGTGCTATTATTGATCTGTGCATGACACAGCCTGTCTCTCTGCTGGCAGAGTGTAGCAACATTTATCCAGGAATTTGTGAAATGTCACTCGGATCATGTTCGTAAGGTAAACTGTGCAAAAACCAGAATCCGAGACGAGGATCCGTGTGGAATTGGACGTGACTCTTTTATCCCTTCGTCCTATCTTCTAGGTCAGCCAAGTGATATTTGTTAAAACAATGTCTATGTTTTATATTAGATGTTGAAAGAAAGTATGATTATCGCTTGGAACACCCTGTACAATATAGTCATACTGTTTTTACTCATTTTTGAGGTCACTTGGGACAACAGTATTTTAAGACAGTAAAGCTGATCTTAGCAGTGAAGTCAGTAATTTCTCCTCTGTTTTTAACAAACTAATGGTTCTTGTACACTTCTGAAAAGGAAACTTCTTATATTCCCTAAAGAATTTAATTTCCTTGCTTCAGTTCACCTTTAGATGTGTGTGGAAAGGCATGTTTGTCATTAAGATTTTAGTAAGCATAGTGGTCTGTATTTGGCTGTATCTCCACAGAAAACTTCCAAAATACTAATATTTGTGTGTATTTTTTCTTTTATCAATTATGGTTCAGCCTTTCTTTTTTTGTTACCAGAAAAAGCATTGATCAAGTAAAGGATAACTTCATCAAAATTAAAGCGAACAGTAAAAAAGCAGACTTGCATGTGTATTTACCTATTTGAAAGGGTTAAATGTGACTTTTTCCAAAGATTTTCCAAAAAGACTGTTGCCTGAGAAGTGCATGTTTTGACTTCTTGCAAAAAGACTAAAATAAACTGTACTAAAATAAAACTACATAAATTGTACTAAAATAAAAAAAAATTGCAAAAAAGTTGCAATTATTAATTTTTATTTTGTATCTCTTAATTGTCAAAACAGGAATATTTTGAAAGATGGCCACTAAGAGGAAAAAAAAAAAACTATTGGCTTTCCAATTTAAAGCAATTGCAATCTGTAGAAAATTCTCCAGGTTCTTTGACTTAGCAGGTTGCTATATTAAAGCCGTAAGAAATAGGAGTTTCGCTGAAGTTAAGTTAAAGATTTCATTTTTCCCCCCAAGCATAGCAATATATTTTATTTCTGTAAGATAGTTTTTGTGGTTTGAATTTCACAGTACCAAAAACTTTTTTCTGAATGACCACTGAAATGTATTTAGTCTCTACATCTTAAAAAATTTTTTTTCTGTGTTTTTATTAAAAAATTTCAAACAAGAGGGGAAGGGGTGGGAGTGGTGGGGAATATATTTGCATAGAAAGTGGATATAAATCCCTTCCTTCAAAATATTAACAGATAGGTAAAATGCAAAGTACCAAAGTTGTGGAAGAAAAGTGAAAATTGCAGATTTTGCGTGTGTGTGTGTTTATGTAGTGACAAACTTGTTCTTTTTATGACCCTGGTTTATTTCTCTTGCTGGGTGAAAAATTTCCCCAATAAATGAACTTACTTGTTGGTATCTATATATATATATGGAATGTCCAAGACCATTCAATATAATCCTGTCCCAGTCAAGGACATTTTTTCTCACTGGTACCAATAACTATATTTCTTCTCATGTTCACACAAAATGGGGCATTCTTTTACTTTTACCATGAAACATTGTATTCAGGGCATATTAGTTTCCCTCAGTTCATTTTAGAAGTGTGTTTGTGATGATTTGTAGTTGTTTCAGAAATATTTTAAAATTAATCTATCTTCAAAAAGTAATTCTGTTCTAAAACTGTGTCAAAATATGTGGTTTCTCCAGTCTGAGTTTTAAGAACAGTGATTGCTGGAAAAACATTGCTGATCCCCTCATATATAACTGGGAGTTCTGTGTACGCCAGTAATGTTGAGTTGTACAAGGCTGAAGAATGCTGAGTTTGAATGAAGACTTAAGTGAGATCTTGTAAAAGTCCACAGTCTGAATGGATAATGGTTTCTCTTTCTTAGGAACATTGCTATTTTGTAAATGAAGGTTACCTTCTTGTCCAGTCTGCTCTTCATTCTTCATAGTAGAAGCGCAAGAGCTTTTCAGAAATTATTTCTTTCAGGAAATTCCTCAGAATGCGTTTTTGCTGTATCTCACTGTCTAGTTTGAGTTACTGTACCTTGTTTCAGGGACCACACACCAAACATAAATATTGTTAGGTGAATTGCAAGGAAACAACAAGAATTTTAAGATTTGAAAGCCTTATTTATGGGAAGAAAGAATGTATTTCATGTACCCTACAAACAGCAATCCGTGGTATTTACTGAAGAAGGGTGATAACCACCTGTAAAACAACCTGTAAAAGTCAATGGGAAAAAAAAAAAGAAAGAGATTGCTTGTCAGATTGTTTTTCCATCTCCTGTAAGGGAAGGTGTAAAGAAATTGACTTAATTTTTTAGGAAGGATGATTTAGGTTTGAAATAGTGGAAATTTTCTGTCTTCATGGGCACTAAAATACTGTAGATGACTGCAAGGAAAATCATCTTTGTAATTAAACCAAAAACCTAAGTAAAGTCTATATAGTATAGTAGAATTTTTTGGTTAATTACAAAGATTCTACTTACAGTCTACTTACATTGCTTTGTACTGGCACTGATTTTAGTGGATTCTTGACATCATACATAATCTTGCTCTTGCAGTGCTTTATTTTTTCCTTTTCTTTCTCAAATGAAATACCATTTTTAGGTAACTACCACAGGAAAAATATCTTGATAACTGAGAATGTTGAACAGTGGAGCTGGAGGCTAGCCCTAAGTTTTGCTCCTTGGAGACCAGTTTCTTCTTTTCTTCTATACAGCGTATTATTCTTTGGCATCTAGTGCAGCCTGTCAGTGCCTAGAGAGCAGGCCTATAACTACAGCTATCACATCTTGTGCTTTAGGGAATAATTTCAGAAAGAAACATACATGGTCCTAGACTTTTTGAGCTCCCTAAAGGAGTATACTCCTTTACCACTCAGCCTTCTACGCTTATATCTCCTACAAGACAATGGTTTCCTCTTCTTGACCAAAGTTTCTTACCTATTGCACTCTGAGATTTCTCTGCCTAGCTTATTGCACAAAGGGAATAGCCAATTGTTGAAGCTTGCATCCTACTCCCACTCTCTGCTTGTTCCCACATCCCCTTGTTTAACCCCCTTCAGGGGTTCAAAGTTACTGTTGATGCTCCGTTCCCTGTGTGAATATTCCTTTTCACTATAGGGAGAAACCTCAAAAGGCATGTTCATTGCCAGGAGTGCAAAGCAGTAGAGCACAGCGTTTCCTGTCATAATAACATGGTAGACATCCCAACATTTTGAAAGAATTAGATTTTTTTTTCTTCTATTTAGGCATAAAAGAATGTGAGTGAAGAAAAAAAGCCATCTTCAGCAGCTATAAAAAAAGTAAGCTGTTATCAGCTAAGACCACTTCTGAGACACCAAATGGTAACTGAGAGCCATGCCTTTTGTTCCTTTTGCCAATGGTTACTACAGCTTTCCTCCTTCAGATCGTACTGCGCAGGAGGAAGAGTCCCATTTTCCTCCATCTTGTGTCCCCAGTTGCTGCAGACCAAAGTGCAGCTCTAGCTCACAGACTGCTTGGCATCCCTAGAGATGTTGGAGGGGTCATACTCTTCTTCTGATCATATTTTTGGGTGTTTGAAGCCATATTTATGTTCCTGAAGTGTCTGGATGTAATGGACATGAATCTGTCTAGAGGAGGTAGAAGGATGTTTCTACTTCCTCGATGACACACTACACCATCTGACTTGCTCTTTAAGTGGTTTTGGCAATTAATGAGGTAATCATGGACTCTGCTGGTAGCTTCTGATATGTGCTTGTTTGGTTTGCCTCTCTCCAGGCTACCCTTGGTGCCTAATGTGTCAAGAACTGCTTCAGTTTCTTTCTCAGCAATGAAGACTGCGTGACTGATCATTGCACGTCTCACAGAATTCACAGGCACTGGCAAAGAACTTATTGCTTAGTGGCTGATACACAGTTTTCTATTCATTCAAAGTGATCCTGTGACCTTTGAGATACTATTTGTACCAAAGCAAAATACGTAAGCCTTCTTCTCTGCTCTTATCTCAGTCAAGTAAGCAGAATGGAATCAGAAAAATACTAAAAGTTGACAGCGGTAGATCAGTTTCAGGCTGGGACCTTAAATTTCAGGGATTAGGCAAAACCACAATGTTGTCCTCAAACTGAGTTCATATGTTTAAAAAGAATTAATTGCCCAAATGAGTAGTAATATTGATGATAATCATAATAAAGGGGAAGTATATATCATTTTGTACATAAGCCCAAAAACATAGCTCTTCCTCATATGATCTCTTCAGATAGTTAATATATAATATAAGAGATACTTTACTCTAAAATGTTCACTTTTGACTGTAATTTTAGCAAGGGTTCCAATGATAACATAAATTATAGGATCAAAGATAAGACTGTAGGGGTTCATTTACAAAAATCCAGGGATGAATTACCATTTTAATTTATATGTGATACATTTTAGAGGTAATTTTTAATGTAATTTCTGCTTTTGAAAAATATGCCCACTGCCCTTCCCCCATCTTTCAATGTCTATCATCAGATTCCTTATAATCATCAGCATGCCTTCTCTTTTTAAATAGAAAAATGACATGTAAATAATGCATTAATATTTACATAGTATCCACTTCATGTGATTAGAAAAATTCTACTTCATTTATTGTCTTTTTTTCCCACCCCTTTATTGTGTATGTTTGCTCTCCTCAGTGAGAACAATAAACTTTTCTAATAGTCATATTTGTTAATGGAGTATGTGTATAAAATATTTTGCTTTTACACATCTAACTGTGTGAAAAATAAAACGAAGACATTTTTTCAGCTTTTGTAGATGAAGTAGATAAATAAGATGTTTAAATAATCATGTAAGTTTAAATCAAGAGCTATGTTTAGAAATTTGTTCACTGAATACTGCAACACACATTTGAGAATACCTCTCATTTGCATATTTTAGTAGTTTCTTTATCTCAGAACACCTTTATCACCTACACACTTTTGTATCTTCTTAGACTGGCATTGACAGTCTTTAACAGACTAAAGAAAACAGTCTTTAACAGATGAAGAGTTGAGATTGAACTGAAACACTATTTAAAGATGAGGCCAGAGTTCAGAGATGGAACAGCTTCCCCTGCAAGCCCAGAATTCCTGTCCACTCACATCTCATATGTACAATTATTTCAATATGAAATGGTTTGCTCTCTCTAAATATAAATGGAAATGAGGAGCAGTTAAATTAATATTTCACTGTTCTTTCAGCTGTTTTGTTTCTTTCTAGCTTATAAATTCTTTGAAAATAATTTTAATTTTTAAAGCTGTAAATCTGTAGGCTTTTGAAAGAAGTATATGAATCAACAGAAAGTTTTAAAATATCCTTTAAAATAGTATTTTAATTTTGGTTTCTTTCTATTTTATGTGAGCTATACGAAAAACAGATGGAAGCATTATTAATTTTTTCCCCCAATGAGTTTTAGTGCAGCATATTTGTATGTGTTATCTGAAACATATGAATACTTAGTATTGCTGCTGCTAAATTCGTAATGAGTTGTAGGGATTATGAAATTCCCTGACTGGCTCTCATGCAAGTAGTTCATTTGCAGTGCTTAGATGTGTTAAGATTAAGCAAGGGGAATATGGCAAGCACTATCCCTGACCCTATATGAAAAATTCAGATTGCTAGCTTTATGAGTTTGCCCCAATACCAGTGTTTGGTGAAAATCAGAGAAAATACTGCATAGCCCTGCAACAAAACATGCAGTAAAACCTGGTCCTAATTATACAGGATTGCAGGGATTCCATGGTTTACATTGAGAATTTTTAGTGAACAAAAAGAGATTGATATTTTGGGGTGGATGGAAAAAATCACTTTCCTCTACCAGAACCTAATATGTTCATACATGTTATTTATTCAGATACCAAAGTCCGCTTGTATAAATAGTAATGGTGGATACATAGAACCTTAGTTTTGTACATGAGCCATTTTTGTACATGATGTACATGAGGTATGAAGTACCCTTTAGGGAAGTATCCCCCTTTATGTTTTCATTTTGAATTAATTGTACTAAAACTTACTTTGATGTACAGTGTTGTGTCAGTGTAGATATTAGAAGATACAGTTGTATTAGGTTAAAGCGTTAAGTACATAAAATATAATATCAGATACTTTAATCTCAAATATTTTACCCACTCTTTAAGGCATATTAAATTTTTAAGTTTTGTAATTCTTTGTCTGGAGAAGTTAAAGCCTTTAGGCAAGATGCTGCACATTGTAACGTCTGTACATTCTGGCAGTTTGCATCTCCACAGTGGAAGCTCTGTCTCTGCAAATATGTAAGGAAACAGTCTTGATGATGTAGTTGATCTTAATGTTGTAAGTAAAGTACAGTAAAGTTGTTATTAAAGTTACATAGACAACTGAGAGTTACTTTTGAATTTTCAGGGACAGTTGGAGTGCTGCATCTAGTTTAATACTGAAGTAAAATATATGTTTTTAATGTATACAGTGGGTATGGGACACAGCAATATTTACTCATGCAGAGATATAAAATAAAACTGGTATAAAGTGCAGGTCATATACATAAATTGCAGACCAAAATCCTTAACTTCAAATTGTGTTTGTTGTTATAGAGCTGATATTTTTCAGACACATTTTCATCATATTAAGTAGTAGTCTGTTACCTGTATTACTACTAGATTTATTCTTATTTTGAACATTACATATGAAAATTCTTTATTGTAGAATATGTAGTTATATACTCATGTTTTTCTTTAGTTTTTTACCAGCAGATGATTTCCTGGAGATTTGGGCCCAGAATATTTCGCTCTGATCTATTTATACTTGCGTGTTTTGTAGTCCTTTACAAAAAAAGAGAAATCAACAAAAGTAAAAATTGATCTATCTGCACCTGATTTTACTGGCTTTTTTTTACCTCTCTCTCCTTTTTTTTTTCATAAAGGGCCATAGTCACATCCAAAGGTGGCCTCTTTTTAAGCTACGTATTAATCTTAGATTTGTGTGGACAGGATTTGGTTGTAAAACAATGGCATTAGAAATTGCCAATAAAACATTTGTTTATGAAGTGGTATACAATAAATAAAAGGGAGATTACTCTGTGTATTTGATGGATATTGAAGCATGATTAAGATATTCAAAGACTTTGAAAAGAATCTTTGTTAGTCATTACAGCTGTATTCCCAGTTAAATGGAGATTTATATTTTTATATGTAAAAGAGCCATTCTGTACGTAACAGTGTACATATAGCTTTTATAAAGCAGATGGATAGCATTTGGGTTACAGTGGCATTATCAACAGGACAACTGTATTTTTCTTCCTTAGTAAAATACCTGAGATGAGAGGTATAACTCTTATCTGCATGCTGATATCTGTATTTCTCTGCTGGGAACTAATTTAAACACTTCATGAGAGATTGACATTTTCGGTGCCTTAAACATTCTTAAAAGCTGCTTTGTTCATTGCAAACCGTATTCAGTATGACCTCATAATAATGTAGCACGCCTCAAGTGCCATGCCTGTCTTTACTATGCACGCTGGAGCTATGTTCATCTATATTAGACAACAGCACTTCAAGAAAAGATTTTTTTTTTTCTTGATAGGCAATTAGCAGTAATTAGGAAGATTCACCTCAATAAGATGTCAACATCAGATTGTTTAAAAAAGTTGAATGTCAGTGTCTTTAGAAGAGGTTTTTTCCTTGACACATAGGTATGGCATGTGAAACATGAGATGTTAATTTAACTTTTCTGCTTATTATTCATGCACAATATTATTTTGTCATTCACATACTGCACTGACAGAGTGCAAAGGGTGTTAAAATAGTGCTGCTAGAATAAAAAGAGGATTAATCTACCATTGGCCAATTAGCCAAAGGGTACTTAATGGTCTCTAAAGGCTACTGAAGTCTAACAACTAGCTAAAGCACTGGCAAAAAGTCCTCTATATTACCTTCATTTACTTGACATTTTGTGAAACAGAGTCGACTGCTGCTAACTGCATTTGCTTGAAAATAATTTATAACTGAGTGATATGGTAGATTTTACTGTAATTTCAGAAAAATCAGTGACAACTTTTGCATTTTAGAACTTCCTTGCTTTTTGGGAAGTTTTTGGTTCACTTTGGAGGTAGGTTATTGATTCACCGAAGACTATTTTTTCACATTTTTCTTCATGTATGGAATATTAAGTTACCAGCCACCTACAGCCTGGAGAAAAATTTTACTCTGACTTCAAAGTCCAGACAAGTTTATTTGTGTTTTCTCTTCAATAAATGATCATGTTTTAAGGATGCAGCATAGTTTGCTTTTTATATTGGTACTTATATCCACTTTTTCATGTTTTCAGATAGCTGTATACCATCTTTAATCATTAATTTCAGCTTTTTTTTCTGGAACCCATAAAGCAGCAGTCAGTTTGATTCTGGTGATGGTAGAGTGCAATGTGGTCAAGATTAAAAAAATATTATAACAATATATATCATATATATATCATATACATATTATACATGTATAGCAATATATATATTACTATAAAAACGCTATCATAGCATTTGTTCCAATTGCATAAAATCCTAGATATCTAATTCTGTGCTTGTAAGTATGTTTTTAAAAGTTCTTTCGTAATATATATATATATATATGCAGTAAGTACTATCTATCTTATCTATTTTCTTTTCAATCAAGCTAGTGCTGTGAGAGAACAGCATTGTTAGCATTCTGTTTTAAAAATTTTGATCAAGCACTGTTAAGTTTTAAAATAGAACTGGTTACAGCGGATACATAGTACAATAAAATGTATTTCCTTAACTACTGTAGAAGAATTTCTTAGGAAAAGAACCCAAGAGTCTGTTGAATTCTAGTCTATTAAGACATCTCTTTGCATGTTATAACATCTTGGGCTGCCTGTTTTATAGGATTGGAATCTTCATATCAAATATGAATTTTAAATATCTGAGGGTATTTATATTGGTTATATATATAATCAAATTATTCTAATAAAAAAGTGAAAAAAACACAGAATGGTTGAGGTTGCAAGGGACCTCTAGAGATCACCTAGTCCACCCCCCTGCTCCAGCAGGGGCACCCAGAGCACGTGGCACAGGGTGGCATCCAGGTGGGTTTGGAAGATCTCCAGAGAAGGAGACTCCAAGGAGGCTCTGGCATCCTCCCAATAAAGAGGTTCTTCCTCACATGGAGATTAAACTTCCTAGGTTTCAACTTACATCTGTTATCCCTTGTCTTGTCAAGGGCCACCACAGAGAAGACCTTGGCCCCATCCTCTTTATACCCTCTCCTCTGGTTTTTGTACAAGTCGGTAACATCCCTTCTCAGTCTTCTCCATGCTACACCAGTAGAGCTCACTTGATCTTTCCTCATACAATAGATGCTCCAGTCCCTTAATCATCTTCGTGGCTCTACACTGGACCCTCTCTAGAAACTCCATGTCCCTCTTGTCCTGAAGAGCCCAGACCTGCACCCAACACTCCAGGTGCGGCCTCACCAGAGCTGAGCAGAGGGGCAGGATCCCCTTCCTTGACCTGCTAGCAACGCTCCTCCTGATGCAGGCCAGGATCCCATTGGTCTTCTTGAGTATCTCATTATTAGGAAAGATTTTCAAGATTATCTCATTTATATTAGATTTTTTTAATTCTGAGTAGAGGTATACTCTCGGTATAATATGTTCTGCAAATATAAATATATGAGGTCATGAACCTCACTGCAGTAAGAGCACAACAGGAGCTACCATCCATAGGAATCACTTTTCCCATAGCAGTAGTAATGTGACTCTGCTGCAGACCAAACTAGAAGCCCATCCCAAGGCTGCTGCAATGCAGAGGAGCAATGGGCTGTTCCAGGAAGTCTCTGCATTAATACATTGGGCCTTCCCTATAGATGTCTTTTTGAGCAGAGAGGTTATGGTATAAAGGCATCAAGCTGAGTCACTCAGTTTTGCTTTGACTCCATAGAAAATTAAGTTTCATCACTTATCCCTATGTGTACAGTATTGTAAAGTGTATTGTGTACACCCGGAGCAAGCAGATTAAGATGGATGGATGCTAAAATATTAAGTCTATAAACATCTGTTAAGCCAAAACACTCTGGAGAAGGTGCAGCAGACAAAGGCTTTTTGAGGAGCAGTGGTAACCTGCCTTTACAAACATCTGGTCTAGCTGGTGTTTAAGATTCTACCTTTCATCCTAGTGACCTGTTCCCAGGAGTAAATACTTTTCACTCTGTCACTCAGGATTTACAGGTATAGTAGGAGACCCAAAGAGGAAACTATTTTAAGAAAAAAAAGGGAAAAAGAATGAAAGTCTTGAATTAAAGCATACCAGATAGTGATGGAAAAATGACAGTGAAGTTACTTATTTAATAAGTTATGCAAAGAGTATCTTTTAGGCATAATTAGCTTATTCATCTGGGTAAGGGAGGGAGGAGAGGGAGGGGAAGAAGGAAAAGTATTTATCAGAGATGGTGCCCATCATATTTATATGGAATTTTCAGGTACCCTTGCATGTCATTACATACACAAGTATAGGGCATCAGAAGTATTAAGAGAAAAATCCCCACCAACCTATGATACCATTGGCATGGTCTGCAGTTACTAGAGGGAAACTTCCTGGTGGGTGGCTTTGCAATTGCATATCTGCCCTTGTCTGCTGTTGCAAGGAGAAGGGCTTTTGTCTTGGTATTGCTTTTACTTCACCCCACTTGTTTTGATGTTGTTAGTGCATTTAATATTTCTCTAGGCAGTCATATTTAAAATTATTTTTTTTTCTGTCTCCTCTCTTCTGTAGTTAATGTAGCACTCTCATCCTTTACATGTTTACATGGGTCACATGCCCCATAAAGGTGCCTCCTTTTTTTTTTTTTTTTTCTCTCATTTTTATGAATGTGGCCACTACAGTCACAGCATTTCTAGAATTTATGAGGTTTACCAGCAGTAGTCTTAAATGGCCTAAAGAACTAAAGTCACAAACTATCTATCTTGGGCACTATGTGGGCTTCTCTAGTTTTAATCAAAGATTTTGATCTAGCTATGATTTTTTTTTCTTTTTATGAATAATTTATTAGAGAAACACTGAATCATGGCATTCTGTATATAGAAATATAGGTTATACTAGACAAATGAACCTTATGCTTATTTTTTTTCTCTGCCACATTTTCCTGAACAACAGCTGTTTCTTTTTTTTAAAGTAGCCTTCCTTTTGTATTTACCCACATTGCATCAATTGAGGGAATAATATAACAGATATGGGAATAGCCAGTTAGAAAATACATTAACACTATTTGTCTGTTGCTTAATAATTACAGAAGACTGAGAAGGGAATGAAAGATCAACCTTTTTGCTAAGGATAGTACTGAGCTCAGATATATATGTATAGTTCCCACTGGCTTTGATAAATGTATCAAGTATATAAATCATTCTAGAGTTCTAATTTTAAACATGAAATGCATTTTCTTCTATCTATTATAATTTTTAAGCTAATGCAAAACACGCAAACATACAAGCATTCTCATGTCATTGGTAATGGAAATAAACATGCCCATAAATTATATTTCTTTTATTTGGATGAGTACGTGGTACTCAAATGATCTGTATGGAAATATGTGTGTGTATACAAATATCTCTGTGTAAAATTTGCTCTTATATTACAAGCTCTAGAAAGTCTACATTTGAATTGACATTAAAACATTATGAAAGAACAATGTCTTTTACCCTGCTCTCACCCATATTTTTTTATGTACCAAGACATACACTTAGTTGCTTGAAGGTGTGATATCTTCTCAATTTTCTAATCAGGATTCTTCACAGAGGATTTTTATTCCCTATAATAACTTTCAACATAATTTTATATAATTATTTCTTTTGTTAAAGTACAATATTATATATATATATTTTTTGAATAATAAAGCAGTACCGTAGTTACCTCTTAAAGAGCCAAGAGCTGTTAGGCCATTAAAGCTTGGTGGCTTTCTGCTGACAGCATATTGGTGATAGATAACCACTAACCTGAAGATTATTTCAGTTCCCCTTTTCACAGAAAGAAATTCAATATTATTTAAATTAAAATTATCATTTTAATTTTAAAACACCTCTTTAAGGAGTACGGTGATATATATTGTTACACAGATTAAGTAATTCTCATCAGTTGTCAATCAAGTGTAACAAGACTGAGAGTTAGTTTGCATGTTATTTATTTGAACTAAATCCCTAACAAGCTTCGTCTGCTAATTGGACTTAACATTTATGTTGCTAAATGAGAAACATTTTGGCTGCAGTATAGGGTGGTAAGACCTACCCAGTGGAATAAACAACTAACATCTGTTATCCTGTCCTGCTCCAGCTTGGCTTTTACCAGTTAAGTACCTCAGCCCTAGAGTCAAGGTTATGGAGTATGTGGTTCTCTGGCTATGGTGCGTATATATGAAAGGAAAGAAATAACATGAGTAAAGACCAGCCAACCAGAAGATATTTAGTGCAGCTGGTCCACTTTGCTTTAACCTCTACAAGCCCTACAAATATCAAAACAAAAGCCAAGAGAAGGATGTATGTTTTATAGCAGTTGTCAACACAGCAATTCCAGTGAGCTTACAGTGGTCACCATTAAAACAGATTTGACATTTAACCACCTTTAATGCGCCTTCAAGCCTGAGACACCTTGGTATTTCTTCATGCTCGGTATAGAAAGTAATTGTAGAATCCCAGGAGCTCCTAGCTAAATATGTTTCAACAGTAACCACTCTTTAAACCACTATAAAACTCAGAATTTTATATAATAATTTTTGCCTCTCCTGGTAAGAACATAAATACACAGAAACAAATTTGAATCAGTTTGCCCTTCAAAAAAAAAAGCTTTTTTAATGTTAGTTTACTTCCATTTTCTTCAAGATTTGATGTTTGTTTGGAGTCAGCCCACAACTGTGCAATATAAATGGGTAGTATATAGTGTTTCATTTTCTTGAATTCTAAACACAAAAGGGTTTCGTGTGATCAAGCAGAAATATTTTGAGATGCAATTGTGACTGTTACTTCTGTTTATAAAGCAGACGTTGACCTCTGACTTGGCCAAGTGGCAACAAGAGAAGGAAGATTTACAGGGAAAACTGAAGTTGAGAGAACATCTGTCCCAAACTGCTAGCAAGAGTGAAGCAACATCAGCTCTCTCAAAGAACATTGATTTAGAGATGAAACAGCTGCAATGCAAACTGAAGGTGACAGAACAGATTATCCATGCTGAGGATAATTCACAGGAACACTGTATCGTAAACTGAGTCAAGCAGATACACATATACACTCACATATGCATATCATTTATATATGCTAAATTATGATTGGTAACATAGGTGTTAATTAATCTTTGGTATTAAATAGAAATATGAAGCTACCAAGTGTTTTAACAGTTGTAATTAAAGCAGATCCAATAGGCCAGACTAGGGGGCTTGCCATATAGTGACCCAAATGCATCATGCTGAAAGTGCTGTGAAATTAGTTTAAATGAAATTGGTCATTTCTTGCTTCTACTAAGAAGACAAACAATGATTATTAGTAAGAAAGAAATCAGAGTGATTGTGTGGCTCACAGTATACATATATTGGTTATCCGTTACAGATGAGTGTCATCCTTCTCCAGAAATATAGTAGTAATTGCTCTGTGAATGTAAAATTAAAATAGTTATGATTTCTCCTGTAAGCTACTCAGAAAGTAATGCTCATGCTAAAAACTTCCATATCTGTCTGCCACATGTAAACTGCAAAATACATTGCTGAAATTCAGCAGTTTTTTTGCTTTTGTAGCAGAAACTATCACAGCACTGAACAGAAGTTTTTAACATAATCCTGTAGGTATCTGATGTCAAAAATTCTAACAGTGCCTTTAGTTCTTTTTTAAAGAATGGTTACATTTTAAATGTAAGAAAATAAACTGCTTGTGCAAAACTTTTTTTAAAAGATGCCAAATGAAATCTGTGACTCTCAAATCTAGATTAATTGGCTCAGTCTTTTGGTACATGAATAGGGTGTGTTTTTACTATAATAACATTAAAAATTATGTAAGTCATTCTGAGCAGAAGAAATGGACAAAAGTTGTCAAGTGTTGTTTGGAGTTATCTAGTATGCTTATGAAGATATGTAAAATTATCTGAATATATCAATGTGCAGCCCGCAAAATATTTCCTTATAGCTCCAAACCACAAAGTCCTTTTTTATTTGTGATTAATTTATTCTTAGTGCTATCTTTGCAATGTTTGTTTCATGTAATGATTCCTTATAACTTTGCCAAGAGGTGGGAATGTGGTAGATGTGTGGTGTATCAGGAAGCAAAGTATCTAAGCATATGCCTTTGCTTCTGAGCTTGTGCAGAGGCCCCTGCAACTATTCACACTCATATCTGATGTGTTAACCTTGTAACTGGGTGCTAGGTTCGTGCTAGTAAATTTCAAACTCAACAAGCAGGTCTCAGGAAACTCAGGAATATTGTGTTACTGTATATAATTTGAACGATTTTCTGGTAATACCTAACATTGTAATAATAGTAAATAGACTAGACAAGTTATTAAGAACAATATTTTACATCTAACTATGCACACAAAAATGTATACTTCCCTTGAGGTGCAGAGTGTTATGTACAATACTGCGATTAATGCTAATGAGTGTTCCAGTCTGCACTGAGCAGAGAAATTCTCAAGTATCTTGTTTACATGATTTCTGGTATTTTCACTCACAGTTTATATGAAATGAGTGAAATTCTGAGGCTTTTGCACATTGACTGAACCTGCAAAAAAAATGCATATATGTTGTGCATGCTCTTAACACATGTAAAGAGTGTATGCTACACCATCTGGAATTTTGAAAACTCTGCATGCTCTTTGAGGTCACCTTTTTTCAGAAATGGCTCTCAAAAGCTGTGTTTAAGTTCTTAAGTCGGCTAGTTAGTTAAATTCATCTATATATAAATTTTAAGTAGACAATCTCTGTGTTTGTATGAAGAAATTAAGATTTTTTTTCCTTTTCTAAAAGATGTAGTGAGGAAGAAATAACTAGAAATTACATAGACATTCACTGGAATTACAAATGGCTTAGATTTAGGATGCAAATGGTTTAGAGTTAGATTTTTAATTACAGGAATGAAGGATTTGTGATGGTACAAGTGAATGCAGTTGTCTTGTGCTTTCTGCTTGACTTTTAAGGAACAGAAAAAAAAATTACTATTGTAGGTTGTCTTATACTTTCAAATGCACAAGATCAAAGGGATTAATGGAAACTATTGCTTTATAAATGTAGGCCCTCAGTGCTCTAGAACTATGCCTTTCAGGACATAGTTCAAAGAAAGATCTGATTTTATGTTTCATCTTTTCTATTGCCTTTCCTGTTGGCCATGCTATTGCTAGAGAAAATTTGGCCCTGTTATGGGCAGTAAGCCTGCAGGTGTCCTGGGGAACATACATTAATCATGTATCATTGTAGCTATGCAGCAGTGCTGCTTTTTCTGAGGAAAAAGCTTTTGCTTGATGAAAAGTAAGAATACTGTTTTTGTATAGTAAAACAGACTCCAATTAATGTTAAACAACATTCATAAAATACATCAAAGTTTACTCCTCCGATTTTTAAAAATTAACTTACTGTTCATTGAGATCATATTTAATGTGCATGTGTATTTTAATATTTTCAACATAGCATTCGAATAATGAAATTACTAAGCAATCAACCAGCATTAAGTCACTGAAAAATGAAGTCCAGGAAAAAGAAGAACAGATACAAGAACTACAAATAAAGTACGTTCACTGCTTTATCCGTTGTGTTTGGTGCCACCCAGTGGCAGCTCTAAAATTGTTAACATTCTTCTGCAAAGATTTTTAAGAGAATTTTTTCTTCTTCTTTTCTTTATATATATCATCTTGTGGACTTTTAGAGATTCTTGGAAATAGGAACAGTGCATGCTAAGGTTGTATTTTGTTTAAGCTGGTGAGTGATTAGCTAGCTTCAATATCTGCATTCCAATAAGAATACCATGTCAGAATTCAGACCCTAGAGTGATCTTTTTTATTCTTGATGTAAGTCTAAATGAATTCCTCAGCACTGTTAAACACAGTGTTTCAAATACAGTAATTCTTTGCCTAGGGGCTAAGAGACATGTCAAGGCTTAGATGCTTAAACAAGATTAAATATCCAGTCTTATTTTCATAAAAAGTGCAAAAGGACAACTGTATTTGTTTTTATTTGAATAGATTAAGGTTTATTTCATTTTGAAATTTGCATGTATTGGTCCAAAGTATACAGCAGAGATTTTTGTTCTACCACCTTACTTTAATTGACTATTCTTCAATTATATTACTGTATTAACATAATCCCTTAGTATATGTGTGAACTTCTTGCTTGTCCTAGCATTTAACACTTCTCACAGTTCTTTTCTGTTTATAAAAGAATACAGTTAATTTTTTCATTTGTTTATTTGTAAAAAACAAAAAAGTAAAAGAATTCTTAGAGTGGTTGAATGGTTTTATGGTTACTAATTCCTGCTTAAAATAAAATGAGAGAAATCTTTTACAGTGTTTTCAACTTAAATTTAAAATGAAGTTACAGAATTTCATTCTTCTTTTGTACTGTTATACTGTTGTTACACTGTTTGACTGTCTTTAATACTGTTTTGTGCAAAAATTATGAGATCTTATCACCAAAATAACATTAATAATATAAACATAAAATAGATGATTGAAGAATTGTAATATTGTTCTATCTTCTTTATGACTTTTTATATGATATTGACATGATATCCACAGTGTCTTACTTTTAAACATACTGGTACAATTCATTTTGCCTCTATTAAAAAAAATCACCTGTATACAGATATTCAAAAAATGCTTATGTTTATTTTGTAATTTTTAGTAGGTACTTTAACTGTAGAATCATTATGTAAGGCATGATTTTCTCATGAAATACAGATCATGTCATAGAGGATGAGTTTCCTTTTTTAATAGGTTTCTGTGAAAAATGCTGATGCTATTTCTAGATTTTGCACTTTTAAAGACAAATTATCTTACCTGACATTATGATACCGCAGTTCAACAAAGTAGCAAGATTTTCCCTGTATTTCTGTGTATTATTTAGTTGAATGAAAAAACACCCTTTAAAGATTTTTATTCAAAATATTGCTTGAAATATATCTGCCTCAAGCATCAAAGAGATTTAATTAATTGAACCTTTCTTTCAGAAGATTTTTAAGCTATCAGTGTACAAAAATATTATGCTTTGAGAGGGTATAATTTAAATAGAGCGTAAACTACGTCAAAAAGGCAAATCATAGGTAAATGGAATACTTACAAATAGGTCTATTAAATAAGAAATTTAATGCTGTCTTTGATGATTGAAATTATGGTAAATCATAAGAATTTCTTCAGCTTTTTATTTAAGAAGAAATTTAGAACTGCAAGAATGTTTTCTCAATTGCATTTATACTTTTTAGTTGCTTAGAGTAATATATTAACAATATTTTATAACATTGGCTATAGTGATACTTTTGCTCTTACTCCTAGGATTTCTCGAATGGAGAGGGACCTTAATATGAAAAGACAATTGATAGAAGACTTGAGATCTCGGTTAAAAGCAAATCAAGAAAATGAGAAAACCTATAATGAAACATTACAAACTCTTGAAAAAAAGGTATTTTTTACTTCCTATTTATGATTTTACTAAAAGCAAAAGCTCAGGGGTTTGCAGGAGTTAGACTGCTACACGCATTAAATCAATATAATGCTTTAAGCAAACAACATATAGTTAATTTAAGTATGTAATTCCTTCCAGTGTAATATGTATGAGATCAGGGTATGATGATAGCTTGAGTGTATTCAGCAGAATTTAATGTATGTTAATAGAAGTATAATTAAATTTTGAAGTATTCAGAAAAATGAATTGCTAGGATTTGCTGTAAGTAGTAAGTTATAGTTTTATGTACTCTACCTTCATAAAAATACAGTGGACCTGAAACAAGGATGATTTTATGTGACATATGGAAATGAAATCTATGCACATCTCCTGGCTATACTGGTTAAATGCTTTAATATGTTAATCTGTTTTCTACTGCAATGTTATAAATGATTTATAGTTCTGCTTAGGTTTTAACATTTAACGTAATTCTATCTGTGTAGGTAGAGCTTAATATTTGTAGCAAGTTATTTTCCCCTCCAGAATTCGAGGAAAATTTCTCTGAAACTGGAACCTACGTATGTCATAGAATCTTTGTATATTATCCAAGTAATGCACTGCACTTCGGCCTTCAATTCCTGAAAAAGATGATGACGTTTGGTGCGGTTACACAGGGTAATATGCAGTGTATGACCCCAAAATAGAAATAAACAATTTATCAATTAGCTTTTATTTTCCTAAAATAAAAGGGTGTTGCTGCCTAACTCAGACACTACCTCTGTTTGAAGTTTTTAAGCACTTCCAGTGCTAGAGGGAGATACTTGCTGCCCTACCCTGGGTGCCAAAGGTAGGGTGTTACTAAGAAATCCTCAGCCAGAGAGTGAAAGCAGGAGAAGATATGGGGGATAAAGAGAGAGAGCTATACTTGATTTTGGTTTTAGAGAAACAATTTTGAATGGAATGTTCTTTGAGTGTTTTGAGCTTTACATTTTTTATCTATTTGTTTCTAGAAACAAATTCCATACATTTCTTTGATTATTAATTAGGAAAATCAACTTCAACATTATCTTCAGCAAAAGATCAGAGAAATTCCCTAATACTAAATTCCCAAAACTGCCTGGACAGCTATATGATTAATACTGTCAGAATAACTGAATGAAGTTTTTTGAGCATTCTTTTGTTTCAGTTTATCCTAAATCAGTGCTTGCATTATCTGGCAAAATTATATTATTTAAGAGGCTATGAGGCTATTAGGTTGTAGACAGTTCTTTTTTTTTTTTTCTCAGCTAAATCTTAATTAATGTCTTCTACATCTGTTAAAAAAAATAGTTGAAACTGTAGTTCATTCTCTCTTATATTCACTTTGGCTGTTAAACATAACTAAACCTGCAGCCATTCAAATTAAGAGCTTTTCTTATTATTTAATTCATGTCAAGATTTCATGAAGCAAAGCTATGTCCAGACTGATCTCTACTGGTTTAGTAACAGATTTATTAAAGACTACAATTTTGGAAAAACATACTTCAGTTGAGTAATTTGTATAATACAAAAGGCATACAGCTCAGTATCAAGATTGATTTGATTTTCACTTCTGAGTTCTGTATCTTAATAATCAAATTGCATTTTTCTTTGTTTCAGGTAAAAGCAGTAACTGAAGACTGTTCAAAAAAAAAAACTTCGATTGACTCATTGAAACAAAGGCTTAATGTAGCTACCAAAGAAAAGTCTCAATATGAGGAGTTGTATCACAAGGCTAAGAACGAGTTAGAGAAAAAGGTATATCGGAGTTGCAATGGCTGTATGTTGGAACCTTTTAGTATCTTGTTTTTAAAAGAAAAATAACAAGGTCATCAAGTTAGGCTTTTTAAATACATAAAGGATAAAAATAACAGAATAGTAGTGTGTCTGCCTGATTTCGTTAAGTCAGATGACTAAAAATTCAGAGACACTGAGACATATGGAGGTAATGACAGAAAATAAAATGACCTTTTTTCTATGAAATTGCATTTTTTGTGTTGTAGGTAGAGTGTTGTGTGATGTGATTTTTTTAAATTATTTTTTTAACTACAAAGATGCCTATCATCCGGTATCTTATCACTGATTTCTGTTTCTGTGTGGATTATTTCAGCATCTTAAACTCACCAATTTAGAGAGCAAAATGATTGAGACTGAGTGTGCCATGACTGCTCTCGAGACTACTGCGTCCCAACAGCTCCATGGCTTGGCCAAGCAAAGTGGACAGGCTTTGGAGACTGTACAGAAGAGGTTGCTGCTCGCCAATGACAAAGTGGAAGAGTTCACAGTGTTTGTGAAGGTTTGAATTTTGATATTCTTTTGAGAGTTAAAGGGACAGATAAGACTAGTATTTTAGTGTGATCCCTGTTTTAGAGCAATCTTTAAGGTCCTGTTGTCCGTTCTAAACGGCTCCAGGTCCTTCTCTTAGCTTAGAATTCCACAGTTCATACTTGTCAGCATTTTGTGTACAGCCGCCACTTGTTCCCAAGATGACGTGCTTGCTTGGTCGTATTTACTAGTTCAGCTATATTAATCTGGAGCAAAATATTCTTCCTATCTGAGAAAATAATTTATATCTGTTGGCTGGTAAGAATTACCTCGTCTTATGCATTTATATGCACTTATAAAATTAAATCAAATTAAATTAAAAAATAAGCATTAATTGAGGAATCAGCTGTATTGCAAAATTTAAAGCAATTTTTAAAGCAGTATGTAATACTGCAATATTCTTTCCCTATTTTTGTTAAGTATTCAGCAAGCTGCTATAGTACATCATATAGTAATACTATGTCTGTGATGTTATATATGTAGCTTTCTCATACTAATTCAGTGTGAAGTTATGCAGAAGAGATTAATCCAAATTTTTTAATATTTGAAAAAGAACTATTAATTTTGATAAAATAGACACCATTGTAACACTGCTGCAGTTCACATAATCAAGAATTAAAATGCACATTCAATATATGCCTGCCTTGAATTTAGCATATAACTCTGTATACTAACTTTCAAACAAGCTTATATCTTAGTAACCCAGGAGACAGTTCCTCTTCTTCCCACTTTGTCTTCTTTCCATGGAGGTGTGTAGAGATGAGCTGCTATCAGGTATCACTGAGCAAGTCCAGTAATATCCCAAGTAAAGAACCCGCTGTACACTGTAGCAGGGAGTCATATATAGTCATCTTTTGGTGGTTTACAATGTGGACTGAAATTTCGTAACTTAAAAGAAATATATATATGTGCCTTTTGCCCTCCTTTGATCATCATCAGATAGATAGCAAATCGCTCTACACAGGGTTTTCTGGTGACTTGTCTTTGGTGTACAATCATCATATTCAGAGGCAAACGGTTGACTGATGATGAATGAACTTCAAAATCCTAAGTTTAAAGAATATATTAGCTAAAGATATATGATCTGAAAATGTGATTGCATTTCATGAAAAAATGCCTGTTGTTAAAAATATTTTATTATTTTTAAGTTTTTAGAATAAAAACTATCTTCTATAGGCCTTGCTTCACAATCCTTGCAAATGTGATATAAAGCTGATCACATTTCCAGATGTGCCCTGTAGTTCAGAAGTATTTTACCTATTCTTCAACAAATTGTTCTTTTTCGTTCTGAAAAATGTGCTTTCTTCTGACAGAGAATGGTTGCTCTAGGAGCAAGGAAGGAGTGTTCTTGCTGCAATGCTACAGTTATTTTGGCTGAATTAGGAAAAGTGTGGAATAATCTTATGTGTAATCAATTTCTTTCATAAAAGAACCCATGTTATTGATGAGAGAGAGACACAATTCTGTTTTCATTAGATTGATAAGGATTTTGGAATGACTTCGTTGAAGAGAATGTAGTTGATGGATGGATACAAAACTAATAAGGACTGAATTAGATTTAGCAGTTTTGCTCTATGTTCCCTTCTTTCTGGAATCTTTCAATTGACCAAAGTTTGTTTGTTTTTGTGTGCTCAAAGTTTAATTGATATGTAAATTTATAGAGGTTATAGGAAAGGAAGTGACAAAGTGTGTCATACTTAATGTACTCTCTTAATAAAAATATTCTCCAAAATTAGAAAATGTGGAGAATAGGCAAAACACGTATTAGGAACTATTACAATACTTCATTTGTTGCAGAATAAAATGGTTGCTTCTCTATTTATGACTGTCAATATTCATTAACATTTACATAGTTTTACTGTACACTAAAAGAATTTGAATAAGCAGTCTCTGTGCTAAATAAGTAATAATAAATAAATACAATATTTAGCAGCTAAGGTGAAATATGAAGTCTTCCCTTGCTAAAAGAGTGTACATGCACTTTTCAAGCACTATTTTTGCTGACATCTTTCCTCTGCAGAAAGATTTTGTGAATATAAAGATGCTGTCTGCAAGTCAAATACTGATGAACAGAGAATTCCTTAGCAGCCTTCTTTGTTGAGGTAGTAACTAAAAACATCTGAAATTAAATTTCATTCACAGCACAGTACTGCAAAAAATACAATTAACTTTCCTTGGTTTTCCGTGGAATTTTGTAGCATGTCAAGGTAATCCTATAAAAATACCTCATCCTATAACCATGAATGTGAAAATCAAGATGGCACAATAGGAAATAACAATACTTCTTCCTGCATCATCTCTTTCTTTGAAGTCTGATGTGGCTCATTTCTGTTTTCCCCTTCCAAATGACTGTCAATTTTCCCCCGACTTTGTCTCTATCTCCCTCTAGCCTCAGTAACTTTTCCTGTCAAGTAAATATTTCTGTATAGTGATTAATCGAATTTAAAATGTCTCTTGCATAAGCTGTGTATTTGTTTTATCTGCTTGTCTTTGTCTACTATTCTGATCACTTCTCAAACCCAACTTGATTTTTTTCTGAGTGCAAATGTAATCGTCTTCTTATTTATTACATTTTTTTAGCTATTCCATGTGACATTATGTAGCTCTTTTTGCAACATACAGCTATTAGCTCATTTTAGTATAGCTAACAAATAGCTGCAGTTAATAACAGGATAACAGAAGAACTTCAGAGAAGAGAGTTCTTTCCACTTGTAGCAAGGGCTTTTGGAAAAAAAGGAGACAACAATCATTATGGCTTGTTTTGTATATGTTGTTTTTAATATATTCTCAAGCAGTAAATAATTCTGTTATACAAATATCAATGGCTAATAGAAAAAAAAAAAAAGGATGTAAATACCTGGAGTGTCTTGTAGCATTCAGGAAAATAAAATCTGAGGACTAGATTTTTGAAATGAGTGCTGCATGGAAGAAATTAAAGGTAAAACGGAACACGACGACTGTGAGTGTGTGACCCACACAAGACGAAGAATCAGGAATCAATTGTCTTTGTTGGAGCAGTCACATTATTTAAGAGTTACAAACATATATACATACATTTATGTGTACTTATATTACATATCTGTATACACATTATATAAAATGTGTATAAATATATATATTATAAATATATATTATAAATTAATATATAAGTGAGTATGCTGTTGAAGGCCCTGAATCTGAGGGGGGAAAAAAGAAAGATACAGCAACTGTCACTTTACAGAAGTCTTTGGAGTGTGCAGGCATGCAGCAGGAGAGGTTATCAATAACATAAGGGAACATAAGCAATCACAGCTAGTGATTCCCTAAGGGAAGAAGCGATTACTCCTAGAGTCTCTATATTAAGAGAAGACGGATAATTCAGCTAAGCCACAGACAGTGTGTTGTATTCCTTCAGAGAGAGATTACAAAGTGTATTAGCAAATCTGAATGGTGCTGTGAGCGTCTGACAAATCATCAGTGATCACAAAACCTATCAGAACCAGTAACATGGTATCACAACCATAGCAGGGACTATAGACGACTTAAGGGGTCCATGCAGCAAACCTGAAAGACATAATTCCCTTCAGCCTCCACAAGTGAAAAAAAGGCAGCAAATACAAATATTAGCTGTTAGATTTGCAGTTACAGTGAAGCCAAATACTGCAGTCTTATAATGAGACCTCATTCTAATGATCAAGGAAGCCATGTAACTAGAATGGTCTACATGGGACCTGTTTAATTTGTGGTCAGACAACCAAGAGGATGTCAAAGATTAAGATTTTAGAAAACTTTTCTAAAAAGCACGAATATAAGGTAAGATAACCCAAGCAGGTTAGATTTATCTCACCAAGTATGTAAAGAGAAAATTAAGGTTTAGATTTCTTTATGTAACAGTCATATAGAAACATGGTGGGATGATATACCATAATTATACTGCAAATATTTCATGTTTATCTTTTTCCTGTCTTATATAATCTTCCATTCAGGAAGGATTTTTGTGCTAGAGAAAGTGTGAAAGAGGTGAGTATAGGTTGAGGGGGGGTAGAGGAGGAGAGAGGTGGCATTCAACATTAAAAGCCCCATTACTTGTCTTTAGAATTATTGATAACTCAGAACCACAGGATCTTGAATGCTTTGGAATCAATATGGTACCTACAAAACCCGGTGGAGGGGTTGCTGGTGGAAATCTCTTGTGTATGGCTGGGTCAAATTAGAGAGTATGACAAATTGCTAATTAGGTATGTGTTTATAAGTACAGTAAAGCATTGGCTGATTATGGGGACGTGTATGCAGATAATTAATTTCTAGAATCTAGCACTACTTTCTAGAAACTGTGAAATATACAAATAGCAACAAAAGATTACTGCATCCAATATGCTGCAAGTAATTTTTGGACCTAATTCCGTTGTATGGTGTGTACTTCAGGTGTATACATTCAATACATTACATTCAATGGGAACCAGGAAGGCACTTCGGGTATTAGTGGTATACACTGCTGGTCATTCAGCACAGCTTGTTCTTTTAAAGCTCTTCAGAGGAAGAATGACTAGGAGAAAATAAGAAAGGAAATCGTGAAATCGTGCACTCCAGGAGTTTATTAGGTAACCAAAGAACATAGTTCCATAATTGGAATATAGTTCCTTATAAATGTCTATTTCAGTTTGATGGGAAATTGAAGACAGTATTTAGAAATAAAAAGGACTATACACTGAGCAGAAAATGGATTATAGGCAATAAGCTGTAAATATGAGCAGCATTAGGCGATAGAGGATAGAGGAGAGGCTAAAGATAACAAGATGAAATCTGTGGATAGCAAAGCCAAGGATAGCAGAGAAGGGGAAGGATTTAAAAATCTGCTAATAGCAAGACAAATACTGCAGACTAGATAGGATCCATTATAAGACTTAAAAAAAACCTTCTTTGGCTGCGGTAGCCTTGTTCGGTATCTCAAAGGAAAGAGACCAATGTCATTCGAAAGTGATGAAATTTCCCAGTCTATTAGTGAGATGGAAGATTTCAGACAATTGCTAGTATGGAAAAGTGTTTTATATTGGGAGGTTTGTATAACTTACACCTTTATGGCCTGGGGAGGGCTATAGGGATTTCTGTCTTGCCGATACTCATTTTCAGTAAGTAATCAAGTAAGTAAGCATATACTTTCAATACTCAAATGAGTATTTAAATATAGTCTAAAAGAAAGTTCATATTGTCTTGGTATTCAGAAAGGGCATCAGGCTGGGAACTTACGGGTCAGTAGTGACCCCATTTCTTACTAAAATAAAGGAAATCTGATGTGAATTTCAGTATTAAAGAATTGAAATATGGAGGTAATTATATTACTTAATGTAACTTTATCAAAACAAAGTTCTATTAAATAAACAGATTTTGGAATACGATTTCTTTCTTTGAAGATTTTTTTGGTTATTTGATAAAGGTTACTATTCATTGTAAAATACTGTTTTTAAGGATATCTGACCTAGCTCTCTGAGACATTCTGATAAAAATTATGTAGGCTACAGAATATCAATAAACACACGTTAAGTGGATTAAAAAATTCCTAAGTAAGTGGTTGCTTTGAAAAGTGATTCTTTGAAATTAGGTGTTTGTAGAGTTGTGCAAAGATCAGTATTAAACTTCATTATTAAACATTTTCACAGAAGTAGGTATTAAATCCTGGCAAAATTTGTGAATGGTGTTTATGAAAGACTGCTAGATAATAATAAGGGCATGGCTAATGAACACATATCAGATACAATCTATTGTCATGTATAATGTCAGTAGACTCAGTAAAATATATGTTTTTATTCCAGGAGAACACAAACTAACTGTATGAGGGCGCAAGGTCTGAGATTCTGGATGTCTTTTATAAGAGTACATGTTTTTATCCCATCCTGCTTCCATCTTCACACCCTAATTCCTCTGTGTACAAGGCATCCTGTTTCTGCAGTGTGTACGGTTGTTCAATATTTTCTATAACATGTGTTATCCTATCTGATCCTCAGATGGATCTTGCCAGCTAGGTGGAACATACCAATTACTGAGCAAAAAAGGGTTGTTTTTTTCACTGCGTGCAGAAAACTGCCATTGGATGAAGTTAAAAAAATGGCTTTAGACTATTTTGTATCTGTCTGGATAGGCTACAGTGCCATACTTTGTTATGAACGTGTCCAAAATACTGCCTGACCGGATTCCTTCATTGCTGTGCTATTTCGTGCACTCAGTCAGACTGCTTGTTGCTGTCACAGACCATTACTGAAACCTCAAGGCCCAGTAATATGGAGCATCCTATTCAATTCCAGCAAAACTCTTGTTCATAAGCTAACCTGCAGTGATGACATCTGCTGAGCCCACAACCTCAGACCTTTCCTGACCTTGAGAAAGATGCTTCAAAATTCTGATAAGGCAGCTTCTATTCAGCCACTCCTGTAATAAATAGTGGTGTCTGAATGCTTCAAAGAGAGCTTAGTGCTTTTCTCACTTGCATAATACCTCTGTGATTTGAGAGCTATGTGCCCTCCGCAGAGGATACCCACAGAAACAAAGTTCACATCTGGTCTCTTCTGGCATTGCTCTTGGTAAGTCTCCAATATAACCATCTGACAAAACTGACTGCCAAAATCAAGACCCGTGGCAGTTTACTTGGCAAGCTTAGTGGATCTACTTGGGGTTACAGCACTCACTCTCTTAAGGCATCTGCCCTTGTTAATCTGGGTGCATTTTGCCCTTGGTTTGTTGGTTGACTTACAGCTAGGTACACCCACACGTATGAGAGGCCTAACTGCACCTCTGCTTGGATGACTGATATTGTGCGAGTCATTTGTGGCTTACCTGATTTCCCTATATTTATGACTACCTTTTTCCTTTCTGCAGTTTCCCTTGAATCCTGGCATCATTTTGGCCATGGCATAGTTTCTCACTGTTATCTTGGGCCATAGCTTAATTTGCAGTTTAAGATAAGCTAACACTGCTGTTAAAAAAGTTCCTCCTGCGAATGACCCTGCAGATCATTTCTTCCTCAGTGACTCTGCCTCCCCTGAGATTTCACAAACAGATGCGTGTTCATGTATTGTGAGTTAACTCAGAAATCTTGCACTGATTTACTTTAGCATTTCAAAAACCCAGGACACCGTGGAGGGAGCAGAGCTGGGACATATCTTAGTATTTGCATGTTTGAGATGTTGGAGTTGCCTTTTTCAGTAACAGGACTGTTTGTTTGAAAATAATGTTGAAAATAATGAAAATAATGTGTGAAATTAGTCTTTTTTTAGGAAAAATAAGAGCCTCATTTACAGTGATTCACCATTTCCTTCTTAAAAAGTCTTTTATTTTGCAAATGCCTATTGTTTGCTGTCACTGTCATTTTCTCTTGGATTGTTCCTGTACTGTCAAAGATGGAATATTGCCAGGAAACAGGTGTTCGTCTCAGAATGACCAAGCGTAGAGGATATCCTACTTGTTCGTATCTCAAAGGAATGAATAATAAAAGAGGGTAGAGGTGATATGTAGTCGTACGGGGAGGTCAGAATGTTTGGGGACCATTCTGTGGCTCTTTGGTTGGCTCCTTGAGGATGGAGCACCATGTGTACTGCTACTGCAAGCTGTGTACTCCAGCTGCAGAGTCCGTTCTTGGGTGGTAGCAGAACCTTGCAGTGGCCTTGCAGAATTCTCCTGACGCGGTGCCGCAATAGGCCATTTCTCTGGGCAAATATGTTTCTGTTCTGAAACCTGAGGAAATCAGCTTCCTTAGCAGCAGTATTCATCAGAGTTCTTTTGAGCCCAGGCTATGTAAAATACAATTTTTATATGGGTACCTACATTTCTGCATTTAAAGATGAAGTTGAGCTCTATAAATAACCGCAATTTTTTTCAGATGGACTAAAACAATTAGAATTTGCTTTGTAGATGAATATTGATTTATTTTGTTTTAAATTTTACAGAACTGTGTACAAGCCAAACCCATTCAGTAGCGTTGTTTTTTTGAGTGTAGGTGTCTTCATCAAGTTACAGGGGCATCTTGCAAAGAGCGGGTAGTGTATCACTTAGGTAGATCAGCACTGTCAGTTTTGCTTTGGAAGTGCAAATTTGCAAATTTCACATGACTTGGATTTCTTAGGAAATGTTCCCCAGTGGGAATCTTTAGATGTCAGAACATACATATATTTCATTTATTAAAGTCCAAATTGTCATCACATTACCTAGAAAACAGTAGCTAGAATGATTGTTTTTCATTTTTTGCAGTAATGATGAGCTGGCCAATCTCTGTTCAGTCAGAATCAGCAAAATATTTGGTTAAAGGAAAGTGTTCTGGTTTGAGAATCAGTATTTTTGTCTGCAGACTGCACCTTCAAACGAGGGTGTCCTATGTGCAGAGCAAAACTTGCTGCAACTGAGAAATCTCACAATCTTTCTGCTGTTTTCAATATGCATGCTACTTTAGGGAAAAAAAGAGAACCACAGCTTTTATTAAGAAATACCAACCATTCCTGGTTTTGAGAAGAAATTGGTGATAAATTAAGCTAATCTCCATCAGGATTACTTTGCAGCT
Source organism: Tinamus guttatus (assembly GCF_059628265.1). Taxonomy (NCBI): domain Eukaryota; kingdom Metazoa; phylum Chordata; class Aves; order Tinamiformes; family Tinamidae; genus Tinamus; species Tinamus guttatus. The sequence continues at coordinate 914,319 of NW_028288984.1, forward strand.
GGGACTTAGGCAAATTGAATCAGAGGCCTGAATAGTGACAGTGAATATCTATTAGACTGTAAACAGAATAATAGGCCCTGTGAATTTTAATGAATGAAGTGAATGGCTGAACTCTTCCAGTTTACAGAAACCATATGGTTAGTGATGCATGCAGTATGTCGGGAACTGCATATAATGTAGATGTCTTAACGGATTGAATCTTGATTACTAAAAATGAAGAATAAATAAAAAGCTTTTGGAGTCTTTCCTTATTCCTCTTTTTCTTTACTTTTTAGCTTTAGAAAACGATTTGACTTTGTTTTTATGACTCAGAGGCACAGGTGGTAAGAGATATAGCTAAAAACATTTTGAACGTTGTTTATTTTATATTCCTGTCTGTATTAACAATTTAAATAGTTGATTTAAGTGATTCAACCTGTGTATCCAAGCTGCAAGGTGTGTCAGGTTTCTGTAACTGTATATATAGGTCTCCTGCCAAGTTTTGGTGTCAATCTGACTCACATAGGTAATTTTGTCAACATTAGTGCTAGTTTCATTTTTGTCATGGTGCCTAGGAACCATCTTTATAGATCATGACCCTATAATGAGAGACACTGTGCGAACCTCTAGCAAACTAATCTCCCCAAATTGCAAATACCTGCCTATTCTGCCTCAGGACAGGATTAAAATTCTTGCAAGTTTTTCAGAGAATCAGACTGCCACAGGCTCAGCTGGGAGCTACGTGGAGGCCACTGCAGTGCCGTCCCTGGAAGGGTATAGCTCTGTCTCTCCGTAAACCTTTAAATGGCTTACAGAGGCTGTTCTTTAAAAAAAATACTCAGCTATGTGCATAATCTGGAGACTTAGAAGAAAGTCTGGTTTAAAGATATTGGCCAATTTAGAGTCTAAAAGATAGAAGTAATGATGGCCAGTGGAAAAAAAGGGGTAACAGGAAGACCTGGGGAATAGAAGAATGAGTGCAACGCACGTATGAAAGCTCTGAGCTTCTACTCATAGTAAAGAATTCCTGGGGAAATGTTAGGGAAAACAGCAAAACTTGAAAAGCAGGAGAAAATCTCCGGTAGTGATTTATTTGGAAGTTCTTGTAGAAATAGTTGTTCTATGTATGTTGGTAAAATTACTAAGAGAGAAAGCTGAGGTGGAGAAAAGAAAAAGCTGCCCAAGACCTTGCGAAATCTCTGCAGTACTTCTGGGTAAAAGCAGAGAGATTCCACCCTGGAGAACATACATACAGAAAGAGCTATGGACAGGTGGGAAGGGTTCTAGGAGAGCAGAATCATGAAAGTCAATAAAAGGCAATATATTGAGGAAAATATAGTTGATAAGAGGCCAGCTGTTTCTTTTTTTAATAAGGATGAGAATTACTAGTACTGTCCTCTTAAATATACGGTTTGAAATACATGTTTGTTTCAGATGTGCAGTTGTCTTGGGGCATTTGTTTTAGATTTTCTGTATTTTGTGTTTTCCTGCCAAATGACAAACTAAGCTCAGGCATTGGGAAAATCCTTGGATCAGGAGCATCAGGAAATCTTTGTTGCTGACCTGCTATGTGGCTTTGAGAGTGTTGCCTTGTCTCTGTATTTCTTTGTCTGCCCTGAATGTTGTTTGCCTTGTCTGGTGCAGCTGGGCTGACTTCATCTGCCCAAACCGTACAGCTAATATGTTCTCTGAGATCCAGGCCATCTCTTCATATATGTGCATGAAGCTCTAATCTCACCCAGGGCTTGTTTTTCTCTATAAATAAATACCTGTAATGTATGATGTTTAATAGAAGCAGCTATTTTTGCTGACACCTGTGTAAATCAGATGTAATTCCATTGAAACCTAAGAATTTACAGCAGGAAAAAAATCATGTAAATGAGGTGAGACTTAAATGCTAAAGTAAATAGGACTTTAAATTATCATTACTGCCCATTTCACATAAATATAATCTTAGAAACCAATATATTTTGACAGAAATATTCTGCCTGTCATTGCGTACTGATTATACATATTTCAACTCATTCCATACCGTAGAGAAAACTATTTTTTCCCTTTAGAGATCACAAAACATTGCAGTTGTGTTAAAATTTGGCAACAGTACAATAGAAACTATGATGTATTTGCTGATTAAAAAAAATCAGTCTGGAAAAAATCTTATACAGCTTAAGCTTTTGACCTTCTTAGAGGTTAATGTACAGGAAAGATTAGATGGCTGTAAAGCTGTAATGATATCTGTGACCAAGTATTTCTCTTGTCAGTAAATATCTGATGTATATTCTATAAGAGAGGTGTCTGTTCGATACAAGAGACTACCCAAACCTGTGTTATTAAGAATGCTGTGAAATGGGAGTTATAACACAATATTATTTATTTCATGCATAAAGGAAAGTTATGAAAGGTAGATTAGAAAAGGAAAAAAAAATAAGTTGACCAATGATGAAAAAAGTTAATTTTGGATTTCAAACAAAACTTGAAAAGACATGAATCTGCTCCTATTTAAATATTATGTATTGTTGTACGTTAAGTTGTAATTGGCCAGAATAGGCCCATTTCTACATCTTTAAATGTGCTTCTCTCTGAAATCAAAAATTGGTTATATTTTCCTATTAAATGCATACATTAACTAAACTATATTTTACAAACTCACAATGTACAATGTAGCGAATTTCCTTTTCTTGTTAAAGGTATGCCAAAATATTTTTAAACTTCTGCTCTATGGTTTTCCACACCACAGTCTGGTTAATAAAGTATCGTGAAAAGAATATATTCAATTTTGTATTTGAAAATAATATTTCTTCAAAATTATTTCTTTCGATTTGATTTGAATCAATGAAGAGTAATATTTAGAGAGTGAATGTAAAATATGAGAGAAATGATATTTTGGAGAAACGTGGAGAAATACAGTATTTGAAGTTCCTAGCTAAATGAGATTTTCTGTATCATGTTCTCTTCATGCAGAGTAGCAGGAACACATCTTAAACCAGCATAGTATACTAGTTGTAATCTAATCTGAGCGCAGAATCAGATTATCAAATACTATATACTACATTTTCTCATTTTTATCTTTAATATTCTTCTTCCTAGTTGCATTTTAAATTGTTTTAGAGTATACACTTTTCAAGGACAGGAAATTAAGTTTTGTATTCAAATACTGATATGCTGGGGTCCCTTTCAGTTTGTGTTATGTTGAGAGCTTTGTCAGGAAAGCTGTGGTGGATTTAGCTATAGCAGTTGAACAACAATACTGGTCTTTCATTTTCCAGATGTTATTACCATAATCGGATTTAGGACATAACTGAATTTGCCTTTTTGAGTTCACAGTCCATCATCTATAACTCAGAGCCATGAAGAAGGCAGGATTGTGCTAGGACGCTGGACTGTGAACTGGAGGCAGCTTTTACTACAAAGGTAGAAGGGGCTGGTGATATTTTAAACAAATTAATGTTTCAGAGCTTGTCAGCTACATCTTTATTTATGGTCCTGTGTGTTTGGATTTGCTTCTAGTAATGAATGTGGAAAATGTTGTAGATGCAACTGCAATATGACATTATTTTGTAGGTACACATGGCAGTTGCTCAATGTTTGTTTAAAATGGAATTCTTACTAGTCTTCAGATGGAATATTGCTTCCAGGCACTGTGTGCTTCCATCTTCCACTGATCTCTGTGAAACTGTGACCACTATTCTCATGCTAATCAACATATTCTTTTTCAATTGTATACTTCAGTCTGATATTTCTCCTATATGTATTCCTCTCTTTCATCTGTTTATTAAATTAGCCTTTGAAACTGATGAAAGTCTATAATTTTTAGATAATACTGTCACTCTATAATGTTCCTGTGGTATTCCAGAATGTGTCTTTTTCATTCTATTTGGGTTGAAATGCATCCTACAGCTTGAAAATATGGTTACTTACGGTTAATGTTAGAACTACAGCAAACACACAAGCCATGCTGAAGCTTGGTAAGTTATGCCAGTTGGAGAGCAGTGCACATTACGAATATGACCTGCACGACACTTGTAGAAAAATGTGTGTAGTGCTTTTAATACCTAGAAGTAGCATTACAGTTTGTTGCTAGACACGGGAGCTGTTAGCTGGGGGGCACTGGGGCTGGTCCTTGTATCCACTGCCCCTCTTTGCTCTTCCCTGGGGCATGTGCTGGAGTCCACGAGGTCTCTGTGATCCCTGGGGACAGCAGGAGCTGAGCTGAGCCCTGCCGGCCGGTTCCCGGGTCCGAATGCTGCCTCTTGCAGTCCCGGCCCGGACCACTCTGCTGCAGGCCTCTCTTGTTGTTGTGTCTTGTCCAGGCTCGTGGCTCTCCCTAATCCAAAAAAAAGAAAGAAAAATTACCCAAAAGGGATATTTGCTTGACTGAAGGAAAAAATCGTGCTTAAATGACTTGTATGTGTGTCAATATTATGGCATATATATATACATGTCAATTTTTATATGTATAATTATATTTTTATATATAATATATTAAAAAGGCCATAGAAATTCTGATTATTCTGACTTACACAGAAGTCCGTACTGTGAAATCAGTTTCAACATTAGTACTCAACATATTTCGACAGTCACAGAGAGGCAGTAAGATGCAAATAACTATACTTGCATTGGAGGGATCTGAATGCTTGTCTGTGCTGCTGATGCAGCGCGTGATGCCATCTCTTTGTGTGAGTTTGTACACCCAAGCTGTGTTTTGTCTCCTCGATGCTGAGGTTTTTGAGGTTTTTATGCTCTCTTGCTTTTTACAGTGTGAGGAATGCCCTAACCTTGAACTAGTGGTTATCACTGTACTACATAGATAGAGAAGTTCTTTAATCTGCCACATTCAGCTTTTTTCCACAAGCTACTGTTACATCTTCACAGCACTCTTGTTGTTCTCTTAGTAAACTAACCAATTTCACAATTTTCTGTTTTCCATTTCATTTTTGGTGTGATGATTTAGGTCACATCCTTAAACCATTTCAAGCAATAAGACCTATGAGTTTCTAAGTATGCAGTAATTGTAGCTAGAGAATTTTTTAATTGAACTATACACAAATAAAATAAAATAGAGTCTGAATCCTAGAATCAGTTTATATGCACATGGCAAAGTAGCTTTGGCAAAAAACAAGGCCTCTATGATTAGAGTCTGAAATTTGACCGTTTTTAGAAGCTAGGGCCAAAAATAACTTTCATTGTTACTTTTGTACTGTAATTGCCCTAGAAAGGATGTGCTCAAGCTGTTAATTATTACAGCGGACATTTTAAGAGTAGAACAGTTCTGTGCATTATTCCTACTGTGCAAAGTAATATGGGCCTTGGCCTCGGCTGTGAGACCTCCACTGGTGCCAGGTCGGTGCTGTAGAGAGCTACAGAGCTGGAGTCCGGTTTGTCATAGGGCCATTAAGCCCTATTGTGAAAAATAACAGCAGAATGTGCGTGTTAACATGGTCATTATGAGAATAACTTTTGGGTTACATTTGGTTAAGTGGCATTTGGGACCATTGATCAAAATTGATCAAGTTCAAGGCCAGCTAGTGGCGAAGCAATCTGAGATATGAGGGAAGTTAAAACACCAACCCTATTGATAGTGTATTAATAGGGTCTGCAGGGTTTGTATATGACCACAGTCTCTTCAGTTGCTTATGTAAGTATGGCCTTCAAAAGGAGAAAACAAAGCAAAACAAACAAAACAACCAAAATAACTCTTCATCTTTATAGATATGAAAACTGGCAAAAGATACATTTTTTTAAAAGTCTTCATTTGCTGATGTCAAGATTGAAAATATCTCAAGAGTAAATATTATCAGTAGTAAAAAAATTTAGTAACAGGGTTTATAAGAGAGACTATGGAACTGTGGGCAACCCAGAGCTATAACATATAGATATAGCTATATAAACAAATTTAGTCTACAGGTAATGCAACAATTACTGCCAACTGAAGAGAACTGAGTACTTCGAGCTTACTTTTTTATGATTTTAAGCTTATTTTGTTATAGTTGAACCCGTACCAATGGGACTGATACATTGTAGTTTTCACAAATTAATCAGGGATTCTTATTCTTTTTGGCTGCTAGAAGCTAAGTGCGTCCCACAGGAATAAATCTTGACAGCAACATCTAAGCAGGGAAAATGACTTTAGCAACACAATATCCCGTAGATTTCACACAAAAGAAAACAAAGAGAAGATCAAATGCTCATATTGCTGGCACTAATAAAGATTTTTTTATCAAAAAAAAAAAGAATTAAAAATGAAGAATGTGAAGAAAGCATGTTCCAAAATAGCTAATTTGTGTGTTCAACTTGAATGTCCGTACGGTAGTCTGCTTTTTCATATAGGCTAAAAGACTGTGCTTTAGGTTATTCTTTAGGGTGCTAGTACTGCTGAAGGAAAGAACAATAGAACTTTAAATTCAAAATATTAATGATATATTGTGATTATATATGTAATGTGCCTATTTGCATGGCAAAAGTTACTGGTTTTAATTTCCTCTCATGACTTGCATTATTCTTTTCTATTCAGAGTTTTCTATCTTCCTACTCTGTTTCTTTCTGCGAGCTTGATCCAGGTTCTCTTAGCTACCAGCCCATGATGTTTCAAGTCTCTTTTCTCCTCCTAGCTAACACACAGAAATGTCTTTGTACAAGATACTCTGCTGGGAGTGCTGCAAAAGGTGGGATCCATTCTCGAGTTAAAAAAAAACGGGACTAAATTCGTTGTACCTCCTTTCCTCAAATGTGTGTCAGAGTAGTTTTGTTCCAAATAATTAATATTTAGCTAAATATGGCAAAATATTAAATTAGGAAAATCATATAAAATAAATAGATCTTGGAATAAGATGAATGCATTGTGATTTTTTTTTAAATATATCATCAGTGCTGTTTAATGACTATGTTTTGAATACACTAGAGGCCATAAAGTACTTTACCCCAAATAAATGGGCTTAATAAATCTGCAGTCAGTTTCCATGAGATGAAGTCATTGTGCAGTGAAAGAATTTTTAGGAATTTATCAGCAACTGATGAGAGATCATTTATAAAATGAGCCCTACATGTGATGATCAAAAGAAAACTTTATTCTCTCATTTTAAACTCAGCCAAGGTGTCTGTATTGACAGCTGCAGGTCTGCTTTGACTCATGCAAGTTGAATAAACTAGAAAGAACTTCTGACACTGAGTTACTCTTCATATCTCTGTATCAATGTTTTTAAATATCATCCTGCTCAGCATTTACAAAATGTTTGAGTCAAACTTGCATAAATATTTAAACAAGAACTTCAATTATAAAACTGATGGTTTATACTAATCAATTGTGTTACCTAATTAAATCAGGTAATTTTAGATATGGGAGAATTAGTTACAGCTTTGGAAGATAGTATTAAGTATTTTTGTTATGTTGGAGAACAGAAAGCCTTCCACTCAGCCTTTTATAATCTCATAGGTCATTCAGGTTAGCAAGGTATTTTTTACAGGATGGCTCCTACTGCTTCTTCTATTCTGCTTTTGGATAGAGGTGGTCTCACCTCTGTTGGGTTTATTAGTCTCCCTTTCATTATCAGTACAATTTTTTGTTTGGTGTTTAGCTTTTCCTATTTTTTTTAACATTCCTAAATCCCAGTAGTCCCTTTTTACCATCCCAGGTAACTTTTCACCTTTCTTATCACTTAAAATGTTAAAACTGATGTGCTTTGTAGCCTGCACCAGTAAGTTTTCTCCTAACCACGTTCTTCTGTTTTGCTTCTACTTGCTTCTTCAAGCTGTGAGTGTCCTTCTGGCTTCAGAGTGTAAACCATCTTACAGAATTGATCACTGGAAAAATTTCCATTATTATTACTATTTATTAGTGACTAGCAATAGTAGTAATGATAATAAAAAGTAGTGCTATAAATGCAGCATCAGCAGAATCAGACCTCATATCAAGATCATGTTTTTCCTTGAAGCTAATTAGGGTTCTTCAGCAGCAGAGACGGATCGGAGATAAAATCAAGGCTTCTCTTGGCACCCATGGCTTGCAGGTGTCTTCAGGGCCAAGCTAAGGATGCATTACTCAAATGCATCAGTTTTGCTGCATGTTCATCTTTAGCAGCCGGTGCTTGTATCTGTTAAATTACATTTACTTAATCTGCTAACAGCAGCTCCGTGAGGAAACTGCCTGCCTTGGCTGGGCCTTGTGTATGGGACAGCAGCATATAAAATAAAACAGTCCCTGTTTAAGCCTGGAATCACAATAACAATGTAGTGTACCTGTGTGCTGAAAGTGTATGCAGTTATATAGACTGTAGAAAGGACATGAGATGGAATCAATAATCAGGCATATTTATAATTTTCTTGGTCAGAATGAAAACTTCCAGTTTTAGGTAAAGAGTTGTATGGTGTTTCTTCATACAGTGAGGCACAAATAAGATTAAGAAGGATCTCTCTCTGACTACATTAAGAACTGCCATTTTTGAGGTTATTTCAACAACAGTTTTTGGCAGGCTGAGTCAGGAAAGAAATTGTACTTCATTCTGTGGAAACTTCTTTGTTTCATGAATGATGGCATTTTGAATTTGATATATTGTTAAAAGCGTATGGAAAAAATATACAAATGTTGACAACATTGTATGCTTTAATAGATTTAATGTAGTTGGAATTAATTCATACTCTGTTTTCCAAATATTTTATTATAGAATGTGTCATATTCAGCCAGTAACATGTATAAAGACAGTTCTTACCTATAGGAGCTTATACATAATAATGTTATATTTTTGCATAGTCTTGCACTTTAAAACTGCATTTTTTTTTGTATTGAGTACTTTCTGCTTGCATCCTCCAGGCTCTAACCAGAGAGTTACAGCACAGCGTACAAGAGCTGAGAACAAAAATTAAAGAGGCAAAAAAAATGGGAGAAGTGCAAAACTGCAAAAAAAGCCTTTCCCAAGAGTGTGTTCAGAGAGCCCAGTCCTTGGCAGCCTCCATCCTTAATGTTTCAAAAACTGATCTTGAGGAGATACTAGAAGTAGAAGATGATGAGGTAAGTTATTTTCATCTTTATTTAAAAAGGGCCTGATCAGGAGCTAGAGTAAATACCTAATTTGTGGGCAAAAAATTGCCTGTTAGAGACTGGAAACTGGGTGTACGTTATCTACCACAAAGAGAACAGACCAGATGGGTTTAAATAAAAAGGATAGATTAACAACTAATAAGGGCTCAAGCCTTCAGGTATGCATAAATAAAATATACTGGTTTTAGCATGTAGATACAGAGCTGTTATTTGAAAATTCTTAGTATTTTCCTTTTTTTCATGAGATCATTTGATAAAATTATACCTTTTAAGTAGACGTTTACATTAATGAAAACAACATTAGGATAGCTTTTGTTGTGCCAAACAAACTTATTCATGCTTACTTTCTTGAATTGTGGTACCTATTAGAGGTATTTGTAGCAGACAGGTGCTTTCTGGGGGAGCCCATTGTTCTTTTTGGATTGATCCTGTCTTAGATTTTACTATGAAATATTTGATATTGTTTAATCGAATCACTATCTATTAAATAAATCCAGTAATAGAATTTCATATCCAGTTTTATTTAAGCCTGATTGAATAGTACAAGGTAAAGGCTATTCCCTTTTGTTTAACAAGCGCGTCTAGGAGCTGACCATTAGTTGGCAGGAACAGTACTCTGGTGATAACTTAAAATTTAGCTACTGCAGAAATTACAAAAGGTACTCTTCACTATTGTTAAATGAAAAGGCATTATATATATATCTGTATATTATCCACAAAGTAGATAAAGCCCTGAATATTAACAACATGGTCTAATTCCTGCCTGCCCTTTTTGATAGCATTTATGGACCCATTTGAAGTGACTGACTTTTTGCCAGATTTTTTCTATACTTACCTTATTGTCAAAATAATTTCTATATTCTGAATCTTGTTGTAATCAGTGTTGTGAATGTGTGTATAAAACATGCATATATTAACTATGAACAGAAACGAATGTAGTATACAGTTGGTGAATTTGCAGTGCATAAAATTTAGATACTTAATCCATTTATCAGCATGAGGACCCAGGAACCTTTAAGATGAACTTAAGAAATTTGCACATAGATGCATTCATCAAAAGTATAGTAATTTATTCACGTGAAAAGAACAGGCCCTGCAAGTTTCTAGGGACGTGCACAAATGCGGATAGGTTTATAAATTTAACAGAGCACACTCATTCTGTAGACATAGTTTTCCAAGCATACTACCCACTTCCACATACTATTTATTTTATGCACATATAGTTATGTGTCCTTTATTGTTTGTTAAGTTCTTACCAGGTGGCATCAAAATAGTGTATCTTTTATATTTTTCTATTTTTAGGAAACAGCAAAAACTAAAATGGAATCTGAGAAAGATAAAGAATGGCTGCACTATATACAGAAGCTTCTTGAAGCACAGGTACTAAATTTCTGTCTTCACTTAATGAATTATAGCTTTCTAATCTGACTAGCTAAGTGTTTTTTAAGTTGTAATTAATCCATTACCTTTGTAATTATATTGCCATTGATGATCCTAACGATATATTGATAAGATAACATAAGATCCTTGTTTTGTAGCATTTCTTTATTTCTCTTCGACTACAAATCACTGGACAGGACTGAAGAGATGTTAACCTAAGATTTGTGATAGAGTTGAAAGGAATATCTGGAAAAAAAAAAAGCACAGATCTTGGCAAATGTGTTAATTAAATTATTGAGACAGTCTGTAATACTTGCTAGAGTGAAAAGAATCCACTCTCTCATGCCTCTTAGGAAAAAGACATTTTTTATTATGTGCCTTTAAAGTTAGTAGTTGATGTGGACACCTGAGGAGTTCATGGGTTTCAGTGACCTTTTTCTGTGGACCTGTTTCCAGTCAATTCATGTTTTCCTCATAGCCAGACAGCTGTTTATTATCGTGTCTTCCCGCATTCTCTACAATATTTTCTACTGAGACCTCGAGCAGCTTGTTAGTGGGAAGTAAATATTGATTTGGCATCCTGTCAATGCAGAAAGAATGAAAAAATTTCCACCAGAGGCCCCTCAAACATTTTCCTATCGACATTTTCTGGGCAGAGAGGAAAGCTGCATAGAGGATGACAAGGCTGAGACTAGCAGAAATCCCTGAGGGGTCCATTCAGACTGCCGCTGTGACCTGTGTGATACTTTTTCTTCTCTTTCAAGTCTTTTTTTTAATACACACATGGTCTGTTGGGATGCTCCCCTCTTGTAAGTGATCAAGGGCAGTTTATTGGCAGGTGAGAGCCCTGCTTTTCTAGCCATAGTCAGCTTTTGTTTGGACATCACTGACAACACACACTGGCTCTTGAAACTTTTCCTTTATATTTCAGTTGTCTCCTTTATTCAGATGATATGTAGCTGGTGTCTGAAATGAAATAAAATTTGATTTCATAAATCAAATGTTTCTAATGCATATTCAGTAGCATGGATTCATTAGCTATGCAGTTCATTCTATTAAGAATGTGAGTGATTGAAAATATTTTGAAAGCCATTTCAAGGGAACAATCACTTTCAGATTGAAATATTTTATCATTAATAGGTCTTCTGTCTAGATGGTGTCCTATGATCAGATTTGAAAGTAATGACAGTTTTTCCTTTCTCGTTATCAAAACTAACTGTCATTAAGACTGCTTAATTGCTGCAGTGAAGGAGATGGAAAATTCAGTTTGCTTTTATTGGCTTTCTCAGAAATTCTGTCATTGTAATTAAAGTATCTCTTAGTTAGTACTACATGGAACACAGCAGTAAAAACAAGCAATTCTGTTCACGAAATTTCCTTCATTTTAAGAAATTTTAAAACCTCAGTAGTAATTGTGAGATTCAGTACATATTGCAGACTCCAGAAGAAGAATCAGATTCACAGAATATAAATAAGAGCTCTCCTTCTTTTCTTGTTTGGCAGATCATTAAAAAATCCTAAGCAGAATATTATCGTTCATCTTATATGGAGAGACAGTGAAGGATGTGGGTTTAGGTCTTGAGAAGCCCTCTTTAAAATCACAAATGGGCATTGGTTCTTCTCAGGAGCATCCAGCTCTGCTTTCCGCTTCTGTCCATGCTAAATTGTCTGGATGGAAATTTCTGTGGTTTCCAGGGCTCTCTTTGGAAGCAGCTCATGTAATATTTCTATGCCCTCTAAAAGGTTGGTTGCAGATTATGTAATATGTTTGGAAAGCTAAATCATATTGTGAAATGCACGTTTTTTGTTAGACTTTGCTGAAAATAGACTGTTGATTCAGTGACACAAGACTGGCAAACTGTGTAACCATTTGCACCTTGAATGAGGATGCAGACTTGCTCTTTTCCATTATTCTGAGAAATTATTCAGTTGAAAATTGCATCAGATCACTTAATATTACAGTTTGATATAGTGTCTTTTTGTTCCATTGAGCCAGGACTTTGGAACATAATTGCCTAGCAGTATTGATTTAATTGCCTAGGTTTATTTGTGGACTCCTAATTATTGACTGGAGGTAAATTTAATGGAGAAACCTTTATGAACACTGGGAAACTGCTGCTGTTGCTGTTATACATAATGAACTGCATCATATCCCTTTAGATCATTCTTCAAGCTAATTTTATTCCGCTGTGACAGTATGATAACATTTAAAATGTCATAGACATTTTATTTTTTATTACTGACACATGCCATTTTACTACTGCATTAGAATTTGGGGGGGACCTGAGGGAAGCACTGGTTGCTTTTTACTGTCATTTTATAGATTCCTCTAGTGTATGACCATAACCTATAGTACACCTCTGTTTTACACTTCATCTGTACTTTTATTTTCTGTACTTTCATGACATGAAAGATTCTGACTTCTGTCAAATTTCCAAAAAATATGAGTATTTGAATGATGAATACTTTTGCATTCATGAGACTTGCAGAGTCAGGTCAGAAAATGCATCCTTATTCTACCAACACGTGATAGAAACCTTGCAAGTGCTGAGAACCTTACAATCAGATAAAGATATCTCTGCTTCAGGATGTCACTAGGTAAATACAAATCATTTCATCAGAAAATGCAGCCATGTTCCGAGTTCTGCAGAGCTGGTAAAATCACTTACTGTCTTATCCTATCTGGCCAGTGAGGGTTTTTTTCCAGTTGCCTTTTGTACTTGTGCACTAACTCCCAAAGATAGAATTGATGTCACTACAGTATAAATATGAAACATCTCAATAACTTACCTCAGGGTGAAAGGTAAGAGGTTTTCTTGCCTATGAAGAATCTGTATGTGGAGATACTTCACGCAGAGCCTGTGGAGATCTGCCTTATGTCTCTGCATAGACGTATGTTGTGCCCCCGCATAGAGATAGTGACTGGGCATGGGAGAGGGAAGCTGGCAGATGTATCATGTCTTGGGCCATCAGGTTTATGGGATTTCATGGTATTTGGGGAAGGAGGGCACAAGGAGATTTACTGCTGAATGTATGTGTCTACAGCCTGCAAGACATGGAATGAGATAGAGACCTGATTCTCATTCATACTCCCTCCTGCACATCCCGTGGGTCTACACATCTTGTTATTTGAACCAGGCTCTATATAGTAACACTCTCCTTTTAGAGTCATCAGAAACCTGAAGTCACCAGTCAGTAGAAGCCAAGGCCCTCCTTCATTGCGACCGCCTATGGGAAGGCTGTCTCTGAAAAATCAGTTGTTAATTTTGAATATGAGTACAGCATGTTGGCCCCAATCCAGATTACTGCCTGCAGTCACTGAGAACTACTTTTTAATAAAATACAAATCATCTGCCTAACTCTTCCAAGCATTATACCAAGTGGCAGCATTGATTTAGCACTCCTCAGATACACAGCAGCACTTGTCTTCCCTCCCTCCTCCTGTACTCCTAGGGATATCATATCTCACATAAACAAAGCTGCCTAGTAAAGCCTTTCCTCTCATGACCCCCTTATTAATATACAAATCATATTCAAGTGGTGAAAACATACGGAAAAATTCCCTCCTCTGTTCTTCAGGCCCTCTGTCAGTATGTATATAGCTCTAAAACACGAGTTTGGAATAGTATATTCAGGGTTCATCAGCAAGGATTTTCCACAACCCCCTTCTAGGATTTATGCTGGCTCCTAGACTTCGATTTCCTCTGGTCTCATCTGGGAATGTACATTAACAGCCAGAGTGGTTTTCTTTCAGATTTACCAGGCCAGGACTCACCTGCTTTCCTCAACTCAGTCTCTCTCCAACCTTTGGAGAGGTTTTCCTGTCCCTTTCCCTTGAACAGCTCTGTGTTGGTTGTGGGTCTCCTTCCCATGCACATGCACCCTCACCAGGTGCTTCCAGTTCTTGTCTCCAGTCTCTTAAAAAGCAGCACCTGATCCAGACCCTGTATACCATTAAAACTGACACCAAACTGACACCAAAGCAATGATTTTGTTGTCATTGCAAAGACAAAAGCTCGGTATTGCACGTTGACAATTCATGGTGATATAAATCTGTTTTAACGGATGCACAGAAATGGAAACGCATTGCACCGTTTGTCCTAGACCGAGCTCAGAATAGGAATATGCACACTCTGCACACACAAGCACATTTATATTTATGTACAGATATGTGTTTACAGCCATCACAAAATAGAATGGACAAAGAATAATAATGAAGGGAAGAAGCACTGTGTATTTTTTAAAGCCTTGATTCTAGTCTACAGTGAAATTGTGAGCTTTTGATCATTTAAATGAGAGTTTCTTTAGTTTTATTTCAGATATTCTTTGCGGTTCAGCTAATTCCATTTGAGGCTGTTCTGAGGTTTCTTTGCATATTTTTGTCATGCAAAAAGTGTTATACTGCTTATCTCTACGGAGCAATTTAGATTAGGTGTAACCACTAATTTGTGTATTCCAGGAACTCAATAACTTTATTTTTGTGTTAACATATATCTAACTCATTAAATGAGGCTGTGGAGTCGAATCTTGAGTATCTAGCACTGCATGAATGGAGTGTCATGTCTCATAACGTCATAACAGAAACATTTCCTTGCATTCATTATGAATCTTTACAATGACAATCAGAAACTATGTTTTTATGCATGTGTGCTGAGTGACATTTGGTAAGGTTGATGAATATTACCAGTTTGATTTGAAAGATCCTTCAGAAAGGATTTCTGAAAGATGCACATGCAAGGTGAGAATAAATCTGTGGGAGAAGTAAACGTAATCTACAGAATACCTGACTGTTGCCTTCCAGTTGCCCATGCACCAGGATGCCTATCTGTATTGATCACATTCCAGTATTCTGTCCTTATTCTTTCAGTAACGAAGAATAAATCTATAATTATGGGAAAAGTAAAACACATGAACAAGTATGTAAGAGTCTTCAGATCCATATTTGTTTCGGTTTGTTGTCTGAATATACGCACATCAATTAAATATTACCTCTCGTGAAACTTACCGTAACGGGCTGATGGGGGCCTGCCGCCGTAGCTCGCGCTTCGTGCCGCGGTGAAGCGGTGGTGGTGGCCGTCCGCAGCGCAGCCCCGCGGCGCTCCCTGCTGCGACGCGACCCCGCGCTGCTCCCGGGGCTGAGGCCCCCGAGCCGGCTTGGAGCGCGGCTCCACGGCCCGTGCAACGTGGCAGGAATGCAGCGGGAATCTTCCCGGGACGCTTACAGAGCCATCATTAGAAGTAAATCTGACAGGCGTCTATTAAAGATGAAGACTGCAGAGATCATCCATTTCTGCGTGTCTGCACGTAGAGGAAAACAGATAAAAACACACAGCACTTTCTCTGAAACCATAAAATGTGAAATAATGACATAACATTCAACTTTCCAATGCTCTTGATTTAAATGAATGATTTAAATGGAAAGACTTCTTTAAAGATCGCTTTGCTATGACATGCGAGCCACAGAGAGTAGTGAACAGCAAGTAAAATATAGCCAGAATGATATGAACCAGAGACATCAATAAGAAACATTCGTCTCCAGCAGAACATTAAGGAGGTAAAATGTATCAAAAATGAATGTAGTCAAGCTAGGGAAGAAGAATTAGAGACTTTGAATTCATGGTAAAGTGGTCTTGTAAAAAGTGGACTGGAGCAATGAGGGAGAACAATTAGGGCGAAGAGGAAGCCAGGGTCAGTGTTTTTACAGCCCAGCAGCACGTCAGTGTCACAGGATTTCAGATAAGATTATGTCTTATCTTAGTGTGCATGGATCCGCACTCGGTGAGTTGGATACCTCTATTCCCTGAAAGCACAGGAGTGCTGAGGAAAGGCTGACAGGTGCGGCTGACTAGTTCAGAAAATTTTTACCATAGAGAGAAGTGTATCTGACAGGTGGATATATGGCTGGACGGGAAAGTGCCAGCCCTTCCAAAACCCCTTTCCTGCAGAAAACAGTAATAAGGCATAGACCAACCCTTTTCCATAACTGTAAAGTGGCTGTTGAGCAGAAGGCCTTATGCCTCATCGTAGTCAATTTATGATTGAGGCTCACTATTAAAAGGATTTTTCTTGCTCTCATTTCAGATTTTTTTTTCCTTTGCTTGTAAATAATTATAAATGTCCATATATAGATTTCCATCTGTGTATCAGTTATAGCATTACACCGTATGTGCACTTGATTTACTCTTTTTACTCTTTTTTACTCTTTTACTCCTTTTTTAATCTGTTTTTAAATTTTTGTTCTGTACTTACAGAAAGTAGGCAGTACTCTGTCCGGTTCAAGAATCATACAGATTTTTCTTTAGTGTGGAAAACAGGACACACAAAATATAATCAGATCTAGATACAAAAACATTGCCTTGAACTTTCCCTGGCTGGGAAAACCAGAGAAAACTTGTGATTCTCCTGCTCCCCTAATTGACGGATTTTACCTATTTACTCCTGGCGTCCTTGTGAGGGTGAAATTCTGCACGTTTTACCCTTGCCGTGAGGCTGGGCCCTGCGGAGGCTCCGCGGCACAGCACGGCCCGGCACGGCCCGGCACGGCCCGGCACGGCCCGGCGCAGCGCAGTGGGAGGGAGGGAGGCGCTTCCCCGCGCACGGGGAAGCAGTCACGGTGTGCGGCCCCGTCCCGCGCTGCGGCCCAGGGCAGCGGCCCCGGCGCAGAGGCCGGTGGCCGAAAGCCCCTGTGGATCCGCTGCTGGAAACAAGTGACAGCGGTGCTGGCACTGCAGCTTGCATCGTTAACACGGCCAGTAAACCATGGATTGTTCAATAAGGCGTTTGTCTTTTTTTTTCATTTTACTCTGTTCTTTTATCATTTCTATGATGGAAAAGTTTCAGACACTAACTGGGCAGATCAGCCTTAAAGATCAGATATGTGCATGTGTGGTAGTTGTCAGAAGTAAGTGAAATCTAATGGCTTAAAGATATTTAATAGATGTTTTTCACCTGAAGAAAATAAAGTTCAATGATCATTTCTCTTACTGTTTCTTTTTCAGTTTCCTTTTGCATCGTATTTAATGGATGCTATACAGGAAAAATTAATTGAGAAGAAGAAACTGGTAGAAGAGTACAGTTCCCTCGTGCGGCACGCTGCATGATTTGCTGAGATGTGTGAGATTTGCCAAGTGTGACTGAAAGACGTGCGTTGTTTCCTGAGTTCCTTCCTCTTTGCATAAAGAACTATCAATAGTTGTGTTCAATACATAAGTAGAAACTGTGAACCAATTAATTGTTGAACAAGAGGAATTAATTACATTCCTGTTTAGAAAGGAAAGACTGCGGTGTTTGATTGCTCAAGACAAAAATTGCTGCAAATCAATGCAATGTTAAAAATGATTTTCCTTTATGTGCATCAACAGTGAACATCAGTGCAAGCTTTGAAGAGACAGGATGTTTCTGATATGGCCAGGGTAGGTCTGTACATTTCAGCAGACAGCCAAGTAACTCCTGTTTGTACCAGTGAGAACAGTAGAGAAGGAGTTTACAGAGGAACTGTGAAATTCATTGGGATTTTGGCTACCGTACTTCTTTTGGCTTCTTTTTAAATCTCAGCTTTATATTTGCTAAATAAATGATACACTCATATGCTGAGGAATAAAAAAAAAAATGAAGGCAAACAATACAGGTAGAGTAATAACTCTATGAAAGACTGTTTTGTTTTTTGGTTTTTTTTTTTTCAGTAGAGTGCATTCTGTGCAATGTATTTAACAGTATTTAAGAGATTTCGTCCTGTACAATAAAGTGTTCCCAGTAGTACCAGCAGTCTCGGTTCTTTCTGAACTACCAGCAAGCTGCAGGCCTGTCTTTGTTTGGGGAAGAGTTTCGGTGAGCTTTCAGGAGGTCTCTATAGCCCCTAACATCCACCCAGATTTCTCTCTCTTCACCAGTAACCGCTTCTGCTTCACATCTTTGATGTGATTCGATTTCGATTCAATTTAATTCGATTAACAGGTCATATCCTCAGGCCCAACCAATCCCATAAAAGTAAAGATCCAGGTTTTTGAATTCATGTAGCAATACCACTTGCTTCTTCATCCATGAATTTCCAGGTGCCACATAAAGCGTCAGTGTCATTATTGGTTGGAGAATCAAAGACCTAAGATCATTCAACAGAAGCATGAAAATGATTAGGTTTTCTGTAATTCAGTCCAGTCCTTTTTCTAGAATATCGCCTTGCTTCTCTTAATTTACAGAATTCACTGTTGCATGTCTCTAAGAAAAGGAATAGGAGGTCATCACTAAACCTCACAGTTGCACCTGATGGCAGCAGGGACTTGAGAGAAACGCTAAGATTTTTATTGGAGTTATTGGACATCACACAAACATATGCCACTTGCAGCTATAAATTAAGATCTGCAACTAATCCTGCCTAAGAGAACAAACATATTTAGAAGTCATCAACCATTCCAATGCAAGAAATGTGGGTCGTCTTGTGAAGTTACATAAGGCTACATATTGAAGGCAGGCAAAAAGGAAGTCATTTTTATGAAAAAAAAATGGAACTCTGCCTTGGAGTGTTAATGAAGTTAAATATTTATATGGGCTCATGGCAAGGCCAGGAAGTTTATGGAAGAGAAATACAAGGAATTCATGTTTTCAATAATTTACCCTCCCTCTCCCGCCCTCATCCTCCTAAAAAAAAAGTAGCATTTGCAAATGAAACTGTTAGCAAATATAATAAGATGACTGTACAGCGGAAGTAAGTTCAAAAAGGCTAAAGCTCTGTGAGGATCAACCCTTTTGGCTTCACTTCCCTCTTGGGAAGACATTTGTGCAAGTTTGGAAACATCAGCTAGTTCACATTGAAACCCAAGAAGTTTTTAAGAAAATCTCCCAATTTTAAGGCAAGCTCCTAGTCCCAATTTTCAGCACTTTAAACCACATTCTCTTCTGGTCCTGCAAAATTCTATGGATTCTTTGAGGTACCTGGATGTGAAAAGAAAAAACAACCTTTTTTTTTGGACCAAGAGTAAACAGAAGTGGCGAATGCTATAGCATCAAATGCTTCTCTGCCTCATGTGAAGAAAAGATTAAAATGAAAGCCTTGCAACTGAAGTGGAACCTGAAATGTGGAACTGAAGTGAACCTGAATTCCAAAGAATGGAAAATGTAGGGATTTCTTTTTTTTCTTTTTTTGCTTGCAGGTGTTTCACTTGTGCATCATGTCACAAGAGACTAGGTAATACTTTTTAAAATAATTTATTTGTACATGAATTTCTGTGGCTCACCCTCAAGAACGGGATTTTCTACTGCTTTTGAAAATGATTGGGGTCAATAAGCATGATAAGCTTCCTGTTTGGCCAAAGTGTCATGTTTGAACTCTACCAAAATAACTAAGTCCTGCAGAAAGTACCACCGTACAGATACTCCTGTTTCCCTTTATTCTGGCCTCTAGCAGTTTTCTACTACTTCTCTGATAATGTTTTAATTCCTTTAAGTGATCATTCACTTGCTATCCAGCAGATCTGCAGCACTGCCACAAGCCCTTCCCCTCCGTGGAGGAGGTGGGTGATTTCTGGGTTTGTCAGAGCGAGCGGGTGAGAGGCAGCCGCAGCGCAGCGCATCGATCCTATGAACAACCACCTGCCTATGTGAGGGCAATTCCAATAACTGCAATTCCAATAGGGGAAAATCTTCTTCACAATGACCAGCAAAAGCCATTAGAAAAGATAATTTTCACCTAAGGGACTTCATAAAATTAATTTACTTTGGACTGTGCCACCAGGAAAAGCTAGAGTTACGTTTCTGTTTTGCATTTTCACAGATTATTATACATGCTGGTGGGAGAAGCACTATTTTATATTTACAAAAAACCATTTCCCTTATTTTTATTTTAGCTGTTCTTTGCAGAGTCCTGTGCTCCCTCCCACCACAGTAGTCATGAAACTTGCTGCCATCACAGAAGTATAGAAGTACTTCCATCTACTCTGTAAACATATTACTTGTTCCTGCTGTCTATGAACCTGGAAGCCTTACTGTGAGACCAATGTTAAGGAAAAGTCTTAAGTTTATACCAATGAAGGTTAAGGACCTATTTGCCTTCAAGAAATAACATTACAAAAATTTACAGTATCATCATCTGTATTATCTTCAGCTACCTTAACTCTGCATCCTGTCCTCAACTGTTAATTCAGGATTTTCATGTGGATGGCGGTCTTTGGCGTGTTTTAGCAACTGTTTTCCTTCTGGAGAGCTGCTTTGATCACCTGGCAGCTTTATTGGGTCTGATAATAAGAGTAGAGTCTATAAAGGATTCCCAAGGAAAAGCCTGGCCGAGGCAGTGGTGCCTCTTCCTACAATTTAAACCTGGAGTTACAAAATTCAGTTGATTTCTCTCATTCCTACCGCTGTGCTCAGAGGAATCATTCTATACAGGCTCTGTGTGCCAGCAAAAGTGCAAAACGAACTGTTGCCAAATTTGTTTCCTCAATCCCTCAAGTAGACGTTTTTTGGCAAGGGCTTTGCCTCCAATACAAATTTATGGAGAAAGGCAGAAGTATCTCTCGACATTTTGTGTTTGCTACCGATTTAGAGGAGATTCTTAAATCATTAAGAAATGTTTTTTAAAAAAAAAAAACCTATCACAAGTCTATCTTGTTAGTTTGGCCCCGATGAAATGTATTTAAACACAAAAAAGGCGCGACAGAAAGATGATTGTGGAAACAGGAGCAGCCAGGGTAAGCAGTGGCTCTGTGACCGCCGCTGTGTGCTCGGTGTTTCC
The DNA here is from genome assembly GCF_059628265.1 of Tinamus guttatus. NCBI lineage: Eukaryota > Metazoa > Chordata > Aves > Tinamiformes > Tinamidae > Tinamus > Tinamus guttatus. Next base: position 935,432 of record NW_028288984.1, read on the forward strand.
TTCACGCTGTTCCTCATTTCCCTGGGTCTGCCCGGCCTCCAGGAGCACCAGGAGCGGGGTGGGGAGCGGGGCTCGCACGAGCACCCTCCGGCCCACGCGTGCCGTGAAGATGCCGGGTCAGCACCCCTGGATCTGGATGGAAGCTGCGGCCTGGAACGTCGCTGCTTCCCATCCTCGGGCCTCCCAGGACCGTCCCAGCAGGAAGGCTCCCTGCTGCGGGGTGGGAGGCGCCCGGGCCTTCCTGGTGCAGCCTGAGAGCATCGTGCACGTTCCTCATTAAAACCATCTGTTTCAGGATCGGAGGCAAAGGTAATTACAGCACCCACCGTAGCAGGGCAGAGGTTTCTGCAGCATCAGCACACCACGATCTCCGCGCTTACAGACCGTGAGGTGCAGGTCATCTTCCGGTGAAGAAACGAAACAGTAAATTGCCTGTCTGTGCGTGGCACAAAGGCGTTTTGAGTCGCAGAGGATCAGGCAAAGCGCAGTTCAGAAGAGCAGGCCCAAACACTGCCCGCACAAATGCAAACCAGTTTGATCCAGTCCCGTGCACGTCCCCCGCGTGCCTGGGCCGACGGGCAGGGGGAGGCCAGGACGGCGCCGCTGCCCGGTGCCTCCTTCGCCTTCAAACAAACCAGGCCCGCGGTGGCCTCGTTGTTGCGTTTTGAATTGTGGTTCACTGTACTTTGCATTTTCGCAAGACGCTTTTTTAGCAGAGATTTCTCACAGTGAAAACTGAACGCAAAAATATTAATGACAAGGAAAAAACTGCCCCAAACATAAATACATTTTATGGTGAAGAAAAAGAAATCAAAGAAATGGCACTTCTTCCAGAAGCTCTCACATATTGTAGGACTCTCAGTCTTTCTGTAACCTTTGCTGGAAATCTTCCCAAATGTTTTGATGATTCTTCAGTGAGGAAAAACTTAACCTTCTAAATGATTTTCCTTATCCTCTTTCTACTTTTCTAATGCAGTATAAACAAACAGGCAAACAAACAAACAAATAAAAATCCAGAAGTTTCAATCAATGCCAGAATTTTCATCTAGTTTGAGATATTTTTGTAAAGAGAATAAAAGTGCTGATATTCAGAAGAAAACTTTTTTTTTTACTTTTTCTCTGTTTGTCACAAGTCCTGAATTCTGTCTTTTCAATGACATGAGTCTTTCGGGAAACAATTTTTACAGCAGTAAAACAGTGAAAAGTACTTACTTACTTAAACATTAAAAAAAAATCATTTTCATGGAAAATGGCATAGAATTTAAGGCTGGTGTAATCACACAAGCATGTTAAAAATTTGATGAAGGATTTTTACCCCATTTTGGGAAGAACTACCAGGCATCTTCCAGCTAATATTAACAAAGCTAAATGACTAGAATTTTAAAGCCTAACTTTTATGCATTTTTAAAGGCTAATTTTTAGAGTTTTTAATCTAACTGTATTCTATGACCGCACGCAGAAAATACACTTCATCTGTTTTTTTTTTTTTTTTCCATCAATACAAGCCCTTACTGCTTCCTGATATGACCTGTAGATGGCAAACTTTCACAAAAAATGTGTTCGCTGCTGCCTTCTGGTTCAGCCTGCTGATGTCCTGGCGCAGCCTGGGCAGAGCCCTTTGTCCTTGGGAAAGCTGGGAAGGGCTCCCTGTCCTTCCCAGGTGCTGGGCTGGAAAGCTGCGAACTGCTCTGTTGCTTTTGACTCAACGCATGAAACATCCTGCCCACTGACTATGCGAGGTGTCACAAGGACAGATGCCCTAAAACAGAGCAACCTACTTTATACTTCCATGCAAATACATGCACATGTGTATTTGCATGTGCGTGCATACATGTGATATGCATAAACAAATATGAAAGCTTCAGAATTGCACAGAATTTCAAATGTGTGCAACTGTTCTAACCTTTTCAAAAAGCTTCGTTCTGTACTCTAAAAATGTCAAAATTAAAGACAGAGCATCTGTCAATAGTGACTTATGCTACGTTTCTGTAGTGCCATCTGTCTAACCCACACAAATCCTAATTTACCTTGATAGGAACCAATCAGAGACGTGAGGGTTCCGAAATGCAGCGCGCTCATGACTCACGGAACCCATCTGCTTCCACCCGGAGCGTTTGCCGTCAGGCAGCACCCTGCACACACCTCCCCTGGCTCCCCCAGCACCCCTCCTGCTTTGCCCGGGCAGTCACCTTAGCCGCTGAGACGCAGTTTTTACAGCTAGATACTTTTTGCATGAGTATAGTAAGTGCGATGATGTGATCTGACCTGATGGTCGCAGTAAAACACACTCAAGGAGACAGAGAAACACCCCTAAAATCTTCACAGGGTTATCACGCTGTGCTCTCTCTTTACCTTCTTAAAAAAAAAAAAAAAAAAAAAGAGTGGGGACTTGCATCCCCATTCATTGCTCTATAATGCCCTGAGGAAAAAATACATTGTGGTCAATGGAATAAAATATAGTTCATGATCTACAAGTCCCCCCTCAACACGTTTCACTTACTTCTGTACTTCACATTATTCTATTACACACTAATCACATAACGTAAAGCAGAGATGCCAGATTTCCTGTGGGAACAAACAGCTGAAAGCAGGCACCATCTCTGACTGCTGCTCCAGCTAGATATTCAGAGATCGGTTCAGATGTGTTGCCAGCTATATCAAGTTTCTTCAGGAAGCAAGTTATCTTTGGGAATACAAGGAGGCTATGGAGGCAGGGTGACCTGTATTTAAATTCTGGTTGTCTTTCCTTTAGGCAGGTTAATTGCCTTTACTGCTTCTTCTCTAAAACTGAATTATTATTTAGTACACTATGAGCTGTAGATGAGAACAAGGTAAAAATGAGCTAATTTCAGTAGTGGTGTGCCACAATACCTGGGATGTGCATCACCACTGGGTTGCTTCAGATAATCAAAACTGTGCATGGAACCAATATACGAAGGAGCCTGTCTCCAAACGGCTCTGGAGCCAGCTAATCCAAGGTTCAGTCTTGGCGAAGATGCTGGCTAGCTGCCCTGAGCTTTTCTGGTTCAAGATACCAACCTCTCCGGGATGACCGGGTTAATATTTGCACCGTTCTAAGCTATGTAAATGTCTGGCTTTCTGTGAGGGCCATTATGCAGCACAATTAGCTGTATGGGAAATTATACACTCATCTTGTGAGAGAATGAGTTAACAGGCTGACATCCTATTCTGATATGTTTATCAGACGCTTCAGGAAATAAGTTCAGGTTAGTTTGACCTATTGGAGCCATTGCATAGCACAGATTTAGCATCTCCCTGAAACTGCCGATAACTTAATTGATAAAGGAGTGTCACATCATTATCTGTAATTCAAATAATTTGAATTACAGATTTTTGAAGGCTGACAGTTAGCTGTCCTTCACAATTATTGGTCATTTTACAGTGAAGAATTTGCTAATTATAACATTATAACATGTAGCTAAAAAGGTACTAATCTGGTCTCAAGAACTGATGTGATGGGGAATTAAATACAATTGTCCACTGATTAGTAAAATTCCCAACTCAAGATCCCCCTCTGAAATTGTCTGGATTCGGTTTCGAAGCTTTGCATTCAGTGTTATCAGAAATCTCCTTCCCCCGCCCAAGAAGGTGACTAAGGTTAGACAGAACTGTAATTATAAGTCATGGTGCATGTTTGGGGAGAAAAGGTATGACTGGACTACAAAGCATTTTAATATGTCTCTTCCATGTCTTTCTTACTGCATTGCTCGTTCTTCAGAAAGACACCTGAGAATAGGTGCCAAGTAATGGTTTCATTACGCAATTATTATTCACAAAGGTACTGCTCCTTCCCTATTCTGTTTGATTTTTCTCTAACTGGACATGCAAGGATCGCATTTGCCCTCTTAGCTACAACTTTGCATTAGGAATTCATGTTGAAATGGCTATTTCAATGGATTAACCTTCATTTTGTTAATACAGCCTAGGCTCCTTTTTCTTTGGTGTATGACTGTGCATCAAAAGTAACCATAAAGTCAACAGGAGCTATAGTTATAACTTAGCAATGTGAAAACCAGGCTTTACAGGCATCAAACTGAAAATCCAACAATTATTACTTTAAAAATGTAGACATGCTTTATGACATGCTTTTTAAGACGAGAGAGTGACATTGGCCTTATAGAAAAGCTAGGCCTCGTGGTTAGCTAGTTTATGCAGCGTCCTGTCTCTAGCACAGGCAGTACAGTCTGTCTGTATACTACAGCTGGCCAATCTGCAATTCTTTTTCACAAGACTTCTAACTTCTGAGGAAATATAGCACATTACAAATAAAAACTGTTCAGTGTTGCAGTATAACATATACACAGGGAATATACTGTTTTTGGAATGCGTAGCTGGTCTCCCCATAGTGTGCCCTCAAGCGTCTGTCTCACTCTCACAGTGGATACTTCTCTACAGTATTTTACTGTGTGATGCCTGTTTTCTCAACACCAAAAAGCAACCTAAGCCACTAGCTGGCACACGTAAGACATGAGCTCCCCAGCTACAGTGGGTTTCAGGCAGAAGGAACCTGCCGAACGACCTGAAGCCATGAAGATGCCATGCCACGTGGTTGGTTTCCCTGGACTAGGGCATGCTGGTGAAGGAGGATGTGTGTTTTGTGCAGGAGCCTGGCACCAGCGCCCAATCCCACCCGTGGGAGGGCAGCTGGGGACAAGCCTGTGCCCAGGCAGGGCCACCCATGGGCCAGCAGCCATCAGGCAACGTGAGCTGATGAATCGGGTCCACGATACGTCCAAACTGCCCTACAAGGACAACAGGAGTCCAGCTTTGGCCTTCTGCTTTGGCAGGTAGAAGTATGAGGCTGTGAAGTTACGGAATGGTCATATTTTGTTGATCTACTTGCTGTCTTAATAGATTTTAGAAGAAACACACACACAAAATAAGAAGTTCTGTGACATGTGAGTCTCTGAACTACTACAGCTTAGGAAAATAACCTAGTACATCAGTTCAGAGCTGATTAATGATCATCATCTTTGAAAGACAGTAAAAGGGAATGCCATGCTTCCTTATTCAGTCTATCAGTTCAAACAAAAATGTAAACATGAAAAAAGAGTGATGATTTTCCTTAAGTATTTTTTTCTCTCAGAAAAATAGAAAAAAAAAAGAAAAAAAAAGAGAGAGGAAAAAAAGAAACTTTTCTACACAGAAAGACTTCAGTGGAGCTTTTTATGGAAGTGCTTATAGGCTCAGTTCCTAAATTATGACTCTCTTAAGTAGAAAGTTATGACTCTTTTACGAACGTAACTATTAACAATGAATGACAGACAGATCTGTCAGAGAACAAAGAGGGAACTTCATGCACTTGATTCAATCTGCCTTTAGGACCACTAGAATTCAGATGATTTTTTTCAGGACACAAAATTTCATAGGTCATTGTGATTCTCTCCTCTTTCTTTCCATTGCATTTTCTTTAGCATTTGAAATTCTGTACTCTTCAGTGCAGAAGGTTAGTTAAAATTTGATGCTGAAGTTAAATATTTCTAAAAATTTCAAAAATAATAGTGGCCTAGTAGTGGTTTTATGTACTGTTAACTTGCATAGGCAAAACAAGGTCTGAAGTATTAAAGAGTCAAGAGATTTCTTTTTTTAGGTAAATGACCTTGTGTCTAACACTGGATGGCACTGAAGTCCACAATTTGAAGCCAAGTAGGTTATAGGAAGTGGCTAAATTCTATTATAAGGCTTCCTTTTACATGGAATTAACTGGATAAGGTTTTTCCTGTATTATCCTCCCCCAAAATAGCATCTGTGTTTAAGGTGCTAAGCAAAGAGGATTTATGAGTCATTTGTGAGGTCTGATTCAGTGTTAATCCTGACATTATCACAGATACTCATCAGCCTCTTGCCACAGTGATCGTTTAATAATTTAGCTTGAGACTTCAAGGCAGAGTAATAAGAAACTCATCTACAAAGTAGACGAGCTTTCCATCTGGTTTCATATGACTCTGTCTTCCCTGCTAAGTGACATCTGCAATTTGTTGAGATCTGAGTATTTACTCTCTGAGAGAGATTTTAGTATTCCTGAACATGAGGAGAAACGGTGTCACCCAGACGAGCAAGGGAACAGAGCATCTGCTCAATTTTAAGCATTTTAGAAGCTGCAAGGTATTAGGTGGCTTTTTGAATCCCTGCAGACTTTGTTATTTAAAAAACAAACAAACAAAAAAGCAACATAGGCACTAGATGAGTGGGAATGCCTCCTTCCTGCCTCTTCATATCCATACCTGCTGTGTGTTCTAGAGAAGGAAAGACGTAAGGAAAACCGTGCTGGAGTGGGTTTTGAAGAGGTTTCCTTGCCTGCATTTTAAATCTTGCATTTCTAGTACTGCAGAGTTATCTTGGGCCGCCACATGCCCAGCTGAGCCCTCCTGCTCGGAGCCAACCTGCGGTGCTGCCAGGTCACTTGCAGCTTGCTGTGACACAGCGGGTGTTTGCCGGAGTGTTTTGGTTCCTTCTTTTTCTGACTTTCTTTTTTTCTCAGTTATGGTAGACAACAGATTTTTTTTTTTTTTGGTTTTTGTCCAAACCATAAGGGACAAAATGGCTCATTAGGGTTTATTTCTGCTCCTGCCCTAAGGAGCTATATGTGCTGATTTTGAGCAGATTCTGTGTCTGGTTATAGACAAGTTAAATATCAGAGGCTGCTCCTTTCTTCACAAGATCACTTCCTTTGAACATTAGAGTTAAGACCAAGTCCAGTCATATTTTTTGTGATGCTACAGTTTTATCACAAATAAGTCTCCCAACTTCCTATGTATGCCAATACATAGCTTTCCAATATCCTCTAAAATACCTCCTTATTATTGTCTCTAGGGTGTTCTGTTTCAGACAAAACCTATAGAATTATATAATGATGAACTTACATTTTATTATCCAATACCAAAATCTGACATATGTGACTTAGTCCTTCACTCCTTATTCTCCCTGACTTAAAAGAAGACATGGACAAAAACTGGCAAAAAATAATTCATTTTTAGCTCTATAGCACTGAAATCTGCCGAATGCAAAACTGTAGTGTCTCACTGTTGGTGTGTGTGGTTTATTGCATGCTGTTTGTTGCTAATGTGTGACATGCTACACACATAAACCAAAAATAATATGACTCTGAAAAACTACTAAAAATACATTGACTTTCCAACATGTGAATGAAAAGCGCCTCATGTTTTCAACAGCTGATGATGTCCCCTAAATAATCAATGACTTGGTTTAAAAGGAAGACGGATGGATAAGCAAACCTCCCTCCTTGTGAAATACACTGGATACAGTGGCACTCACCTTAGAGAGGCTACACGGCAACTATCAAGATAGAGAGAGAAGAATAAATCAATTGCAAAATGTCTAATGATGGTTCCACAAAACAAACCTGATCAATGCTCATGAAATTTTAAGTAGAGTTTAATCTTGAGTGGCAATAAATAGCTTCTGACATTGCACTACTTTATATATCATTTTTATTGGGTTAATGAAATATACATGTGTGATCTCCCCTGTCTGCCCTTGACTCTTCCTAATGAGCATTTTTCTTCAGCTTTCATTGGCCATAACAACTACCTTAAGCCAAAATGAAAAATAGAAAACAACTGATAACTACTGTGAGCCATGAACTAAAGTAGGTATTTGAAACCAATTCTCTTCTAAGCTCCAAGCTATCACATGCTGGATTTGTGCATCCAAGCTACCTACCCTAGTTCTGCTTCTGCAAACAAAAATTCAGGAGTCATTGATAAAAGAACACTTTCTTAGAGAAAATTATTGGATTATAACTATCCTGATGAGCTCATTAACTATTAACTAATAATATTTCATATTATAGATGCATAATCAAAAATATTATAGTATATGTATAATAATAAATAAACCAAGAAGATGATAGATAGAAAAAAGTCATCATTTTTAATGAAGAGTCTTACGTGTTGGTTCCTAACCACAGTAAAGCCACAGGCTCAATGATAGAGTCAATTTTGAGAAAAGGATCTTTAACTGAGATTTTTGACTCCAGGCAACAAATTATGAATAAAAGCATTGGTCAAGATACCTCGCTGAATGTGTACTCCATGAATGAGGTTAATTTGGACCCACAGTCTGGTATTAAAACAGCTCAGTAGCAGCAATGTAGAACTTCGCAGGTGCCTCCCACAAACTTACCCTCTGGTAGAAGTGTCCTGTGTGGTCCTAAACACTAGCAGAAACATTCACAAAGGACAAAAATGGTCTTAAGACCAATGGAACAATTCCTGACTCTGGGAAGTTTGGGGTTAAATAGTTCCTAAAGCCCAATTTCAACAAGTAATGAAGGCATTGTAGCCATTGTGCAGGGGGTTTGGACTAGATGACCCCTAGAGGTCCCTTCCAACCTCAAGCATTCTATGATTCTATGATTCTATGATTAAAATAGTGAATGCCTGGCTCCACGCAGACTCAGAACACTGCACACACTGAAGAGCAAACAGCTTTGGAAATCACCCCGGATTTCTGATTTGCCTTTAGAAATGACTCTCTCACCTTTTCATCGATAATGTGCAAATATCTTGTACTTGAAGAATATATTTCCCAGTAACTAAAATCTTTGCAGCTCTTCCCATTATTTACTAAGTAACACAATGTATAAACCTCAGTTTCTAGACCCTTACATACATTTCTTTTTATATTTCACATCACTCCATCAATTGGTAACCATTACTTAAGAGGAATATACATATGAAAATCTTATTAGTGGGTTGACCGAAACTGAGCGCAGTTTCTTTACGATGAAAATGTATTATTTGGACTGAATAATCACCCAGCTTTATTTCTTAAGGAACCCACAGACATTAGTCTTACTAATTAGGTTTACTTTTAAACAAGTTTGGGTGAAGATTTTTGGCACTCCTTTTTTTCTACTTTTCTTTCTTCAAGCTGTGATAAGGAATGGTCACCCCTGCACGGACCCCACAGCATTCACGTAGTTTCCTACCACGTTCTTGCTGTTCAGGGGAAAAGAACAGAGAAGTCCGAGGTGAAAAGATGGGTTACAGAAACAGATATACCTGGAATGTGAATTAGAGAGCAAAAGAGTTGCCAAGAAGAGAAATCAAAGTTCAAATAACACAGAACTCCGGAATACAAAATGTCCATGAATCATAGTAAAAGAATGAAAAGAAGGAAAAAAAAAAAAAAGAATTTGTTCAGTCAGTGAGGCACAGGAGGAAATAAGAAAAAAAAAGACAACTTTCATGGCTGTGGGTTTGTCAATAACAGCTTTGAAAGTGTATTTGAAAGAATATTTTTGAGTAATAAGGTAGGCACCTAATTCTATCTGATACACTGAACTTCTTTAGTTTCTTCTTAATAAAAAGAAGATAATGACAAGATATTGAGATAAGGACATATGATAAACAAATAAGATAAATGCAATGTACTAAAGACATCGCATTCAATAAGAATTGGGAGGATATTTTTATTATTATTATTTTTAATGAGGACTCCTTAGAATAACAATTTTTGGGGCCCCTTACCACATGCTACAGATAATTCAAGAAAGCACAATGCCAAGATTTTGGAAGCCATCTAAGAGAGATTTTGAGAGGTGAAAGAAAAAATCCATAAAATTTTTAGCTTATTTATTCTAGAGAATAGAATAGATAGAATAGAGAATTGCAGTATAGAACTGAAAGCTTCAAATTTTCAGTATCACAGCTACTCTATACTTCTTTACTTTTTAAGCAGGTCCACTGATTGTGATGATGTGAGAGGTTAATGCATTAATGATTGTGTTAGTTCACTGACCTTAAGAAGCTGGAGTTGAAGATTTTTATAGTCTGGCATTGCCTGAAGTCTTGGACGTTGAATGGGAAAGCAGTAAGTGCTTCTTTCAGCTGCTCATTTCTGACTGTATCAGCTCAGGCTTTTGGCAGTTCATCAACATGTGGGAGCAGCTGTCCCCCTTTGCCATGTATGCGCTCATGTTGACAGAGTATTTAAAATTACATTAGTAAGTACGGTGTGATGACAGCACACAGGTACATTATCCATGGTCTAAGGTCACTTTTCAGCACTAATCTGAAAGTGTTGCAGTTGGGGTGAGTGCAGGGTACACTCTAAGCAGTTCTAACAACCCTAATGGGCTCTGAGAGATGAGACAACAGATGGATAGGAGCATCTTAATGCATTTTTCTTCAGAGGAGGCTTAAGGCAAGCCATTATTCTAGAGAAGAAGAATAAAAAGAAATAGTTTTTACTGTTCAGATTAATTTGTTGGAGACAGACTGCCTTTTTTTGACATCTACCCTCAGGAACCCAAAAGCAATCCTGAAATCTCACCGATTCAAACCCCATTACAGCAAAACTGACTTTCTCACCAGGTTTAAAGTTTAGTAGCCAAAACCAAAATGTGCACAAAACCATGGAGGCCCAGAGTGGGTTTTACTTTTAATCTGATCCATTAATTTATGAAGCATAGGTCAAGCAATAATAAAACCAGAGTTCATTACACAACTGTGCCAGCTGTTTTTTTTCCAACTGGACCAGCTGTTCCAATAACCTATCTGTAGAACAGGACTCGTGCACATTTCCAAAAATATTTGGTATAGTCAGTTCAGTAAATCATTTATTTTGCTGTTTAAATAGACAGTATTTTTCACTTACAGAAGTCTCCCTGGGACTTCAATAAAGCATGTGCACCTCTGTTTAACTGGGATGGGAAACAACATTCACTTCTTAATATTTTAAGCAGATGTCTTCCTCCTTTTGTTAATGTACCTACTTTAGCAAAGCATCAGCAACCTGCAGTCTTTCTACGTCATTTCTAAATATTTCCTTTAAATAAATTTTCCAGTAAAAATTATATATAAGAACTACGACTTATAGCAAACAGCAAAATTAGAACTGTTTCTTACTGATTTTGAGATACGATTTTGGCAGTGTAGAAAAACCTCAGTGCAAATCAGAGCTATGTATAAGATGAGTTGCAGGCAAGCTCATGCCAAGTTCACGTCAGCAACTAATGTGCCATTACTGGCAAAAAGGACATAAATGTGTTACCCTGAGTATAAAACCATGAATGATGCTTCTTCCAGGTCACATAGGAAGGTTCCAGGTCACACTCAGAGAGACATCTTTGCTTGCATAGGGCTAAATACATCTTTAAATTGCTGATTTTTTTTTATCTCAGTAATCTTTTTTTCTTTAATGGTGTAAGTAACTTGAAACACAAGACTTGCCAGGCAGATGTTTAAACTTATTTTCAGGCAGGAATCATAGATGACTTACAAGTTTCTTAAAAAAAAAAAAAAACAGTTTATCAATGAGAAAATGGAGTGTTTAGTAAGTAACTCAAACTGGAGAGTAGAGAGTATCTGGAATAATACAAATATTTTTTAAGCAAGAAGGAACTTTCAAATTACAAGGTTTCCCCAAATATTATGAAGGCAATGCAAATTAAAACACTACCATCTCTATTTCTCATATTATTTCATCACTTTCTCTCTTCCCACACCATCATTCTGAGGTTTTAGGATTGTTTTCTTAAAAAAATTAAAAAGCTCTTTGTCATACCTTGCAGAGGCTCTCTAGGGAAGGAATTTCAGGGGGCTTACTAGGTAAACTGTGAAGCCCTACCTGAATTTTGATAATTGGTATTGTCAGATATTGTGAGTGTCAGCAGGCAGGTTAATCATACAACTTCTAGATAGCAGTAAGTGGAAGCATATCTTTTATCTACACTATCTGGAAATCTGCCTTCTGCATATCCTTAGCCTTTTCAACACAGTAAACAAATGCACTCTCCTCCTTGCTGCTTTCCCCTCATCTTTGTCCCTAAGTAAGTGGTGTTTCTGCCAACCTCACTGTGGGAGCAGTGCTAAAAATATAAAGGCAACTCCAAGCAAACATGCCCTGTTGCTTTTACTAATCCAAGCTTTCATCTTGTTTAGGCTAATCTAGAATCTTATAACTGAGCCTTGTCCATGCCCCAGCTACTCCTTCTAACAGTTTATTTCATAGGGTACTTAAAGCATCATCTCTATTTCAGTGGATTAGGAGTAGATGCACTGCAATGAATGCTGCCAGGGTATATTCAAGATGAAAATCCTGCCCCAGGCTCATTGGCAAATACTGACAGAAAGCACTGACCCACACCAGCAGTTTACACACACACATGCACTAGCACACACTCTTTGCAGAATGACTAGACATCGGAGAGGGAATCACAGAGGTGCTGAGGCTGGCAAGCACCCCTGACGGTTACCCAGCCCAACACGCTGCTCAAGGACATGCAGAGTCAGGATTTGAATATCTAAGGGTGGAGATATTAGTTGGGATCTGTCACACACCATTTTAGACAAATTGTGGAAGAATTCCTTGAAAAGGGGGAACGTAGAGGAAAAGCTAGGGCCTAACAGAAGTTTTGGCATTACTGAAGCTTGCTGGGGGCGAGACGCAGTTGCTCTGCTCCCTGCTCCCCCACGGTTCCCTCAGCAGCCCATCTTGTCCCCCAGCAGCTGCAAAGGGGAGTAAGGGAGGGTGGAGCGGAGCGAAGGCCCCGCGGCCAAACTCTGCTGCACCCCCTGTGCTGGATGCCTGATGAGCCGCACAGCAGCTGCCCAATGGGAAATACCTTTAAATGCCTCTAAACAAAAGCGAGGGACTTACTTTGCACCAGGCAATAACAAAAGCGAGTATGACTACAGCCACTCAAGCTCCACCTAAATGTGAAAAAAACATACAAAGGGTGACCTAGGAAAGGAAGAAATTGGAGAGAAGACTCCATCGTGACTTCTGGGATCCGTCAACAGGACAAACTCCTTTCCTCCCCTCAGGTCAGGATGTCGCCTGAGGAGACTCCTTGGGACTGAGAGCCCTCTCCGTCCTCTGAGGTGAGTGATGATTGGATTAGGAACTGGCTGGATGGCAGGGCCCAGAGAGCGGTGATCAGCAGTCCAGAGTCTAGTTGGAGGCCTGTGGCTAGTTGTGTCCCCCAGGGATCAGTCCTTGGTCCAGTCCTGTTCAATTTATTCATCAATGACCTGGATGAAGGCACAGAGTGCTCCCTCAGCAAGTTTGCTGATGATACCAAACTGGGAGGAGTAGCCGATACCCCAGAGGGCTGCGCTGCCATCCAGAGGGACCTGGACAGACTGGACAACTGGGCAGTGAAAAACCTCATGCAATTCAACAAGGCCAAGTGCAAGGTCCTGCACCTGGGGAGGAATAACCCCAGACACCAGTACAGGCTGGGGACCGACCTTCTGGAGAGCAGCTCTGCAGAGAGGGACCTGGGTGTCATGGTGGACAACAAGTTGACCATGAGGCAGCAGGGTGCCCTCGTGGCCAACAAGGCCAATGGGATCCTGGGCTGCATTAAGAAGAGCGTCTCCAGCAGGTCGAGGGAGGTGATCCTGCCCCTCTGCTCAGCCCTGGTGAGGCCACATCTGGAGTATTGTGTCCAGTTCTGGGCTCCACAGTACAAGAGGGATGTGGAGCTGCTGCAGAGAGTGCAGTACAGGGCCACAAGGATGATGAGGGACCTGGAACATCTGCCCTATGAGGAGAGGCTGAGGGAGCTGGGCCTGTTCAGCCTGGAGAAGAGAAGGCTGAGAGGGGATCTAATCAGTGCCTATAAGTACCTCAAGGGAGGGAGTGAGGAGGATGGTGCTGGCCTCTTTTCAGTGATGGCCACTGACAGAACTAGAGGTAATGGCCACAAACTGAAGCACCAAAAGTTCCACAGGAACTTGAGGAAAAATTTTCTTAACAGTGAGGGTGACAGAGCCCTGGAACAGGCTGCCCAGAGAGGCTGTGGAGTCTCCTTCTCTGGAGATCTTCAAAACCCGCTTGGACACAGTCCTGTGCCACGTGCTCTAGGTGTCCCTGCGTGTGCAGGGGGGTTGGACTAGATGACCTCTAGAGGTCCCTTCCAACCCTAAGCATTCTATGATTCTGTGATTCTATGATTGCCCATTTGTACATCAGAGCTAGCCAAGAACCCCAGTAGCAGAGAATTTCCTTTACAGACATCCCAAACCTACCTTGTAAATGCTGCATTTGAATAAATCCTACTATTCGTCAACTTGACTCCTTGTTTGGAAGGCGGTTGGGCCTACAATCGACAGACTGTCATCAATCCGGTACTGCCAGAGTCGGGCCTGTAGCTATCACAGTATTTCACATCTGCCCCCCAACCCTGCTTTCAAACGGCAGCACATACACATTGTGAAAGTCTACACTTGGGTGAATGTACTTGTCTAGTTACCTGCTGGAGTCAGTGGGAAGTGGAAGAGTATCTGGAAGACAATCATTTAAAGGAAGATAGTTAAACCAAGTCAGGTGACTCCACAGCCTCACTGGGCAGCCTGTTCCAGGGCTCTGTCACCCTCACAGGAAAGAAGTTCTTCCTCACATGGAAATTAAACTTCCTGTGTTTAAACTTGTACCTGTTACCCCTTGTCCTGTCACTGGCCATCACGGAGAAGAACCTAGTCCCATCCTCCCTACAATCACCCCTCAGGTACATGAACAGGCTGATCAAATCTCCTCTCAGTCTTCTCTTCTCCAAGCTAAACAGGCCCAGCTCACTTAGTCTTTCCTCATACAATAGATGCTCCAGTCCCTTAATCATTTTTGTGGCTCTACGTTGGACCCTCTCTAGAAGCTCTACATCTCTCTTGTGCTGGGGAGCCCAGAACTGCACCCAATACTCCAGATGCGGCCTCACCAGGGCTGAGCAGAGGGGCAGGATCCCCTCCCTCCACCTCCTGGCAACGCTCCTCCTCATGCAGGCCAGGATCCCATTGGCCTTCTTGGCCACAAGGGCACACTGCTGACTCATGGTTAACTTGTTGTCAACCAGGACTCCCAAATCCCTCTCCGCAGAGCTGCTTTCCAGCAGGTCAACCCCTGATCTGTCCTGGTGCCTGGGGTTATTCCTCTGCAGGGGCAGGACCCTGCACTTGTCCTTGTTGAACCTCAGGAGGTTCCTCTCTGCCCAACTCTCCATCCTCTCTAGGTCCCTCTGAACGGCAGCACAGCCCTTGGTAGTGTCGGCCACTCCACCCAGTTTGGTGTCATCTGCAAACTTGCTCAGGGTGCCCTCTGTGCCCTCATCCAAGTCATTGATGAACAAGCTGAACAGCACCAGGATACACATTAATAGAGAAATGTGATAGGTTACAGAAAGAAAATGAATGGTTCTGGAATTACAGGTGGAAGTGGTTGAAAATCCCTGCTACAATTGGGTATTAAACCAATATTAAGCAGAGGCAAATTCTTTACAGTTAGCTACTATATGTGTCTTCCTCAACAGAATCTTTCTTTTGTATTGCGCTGTAAAGATATGTGTTGGGGCTTTTTTTTTGCATGCAGGAAGTGGGAAAGGGAACACAAAATGTTAACTTTTAACTATGATCCAGACAGAAAAGAATGAAACAAGTTACCCAACGCTTCAAAGAAGCTGTGTACCACAGAATCCCAAAGATGATACTGTAAGACAAAACATGGGCTAAGCAGTGTTCACAAGTTCTTCATGTTGTGCAGAGGAAGGTGGCTTGAGAAGTTTGTATATTATTCAAGAATCACTGTTTTCTCATTTGCTTTCAGCTTTCTGTGCAGAATTGATTCATTTCTAAGAAGTACTGAATACCTGCATTGCCATCTACACTCTTGTACTCCTGGGGTTAGTGAAATCTGAATATTGGATCCTTTTTAAAAATGTTGTGCTCTGGCAGGGGTCTATTCCCTGCCTGTATGAGGCTCTGCCTCTTCTACAACACACAGCAAGCTCGGAAGAGGCATTCAGGAACCCTGCATGTTTCACCTTTCCTGCTGGGGCTGTATTGATTTTCTCATGCAGCGAGAGAAAATGTTGCGTAAAAACACCCCTGATAGTTTCACAATATTTTGGTGAGCTAAATTGTATCTGCTTTTTTTGTGGAGATTACCTGCGAAGCCACAGAGCAAAGCAACAGAGGCTGTAGAGAAGAGAGAAGTAACTGGCAGTAAGCGATGTGGATGTGCTAAGACCTGCTCCACTTAGAAGTGGCTAGCCTGCCCCTAATAGGAAAGTGACAAAATATGAGAAATTAAGCCTGACTATTCTGCAGATTTAATTTTGAATCCATCAGCAGTGATTCAAAAATCCAAGGCAGGTGGACCTAACCCAGGTTTCTTGTTTCAACACACACTCACAAACCTAAACATGCAGACATGCATGCGCGCATGTGCATATTGCTTCTTTGTACAAGGAAAAATCTGATCTCAAGTAGCAGTTTCAGGACCTCTAGCCTGGACTAAGACCTTTATGTCTAGACAATGCACCAAATTAATAAGCACAGCAGCTGTGAAAGATACTCCAGGAGCCCTAAAATCAAGATGGGTCATCTGTCCTCATTAAGAGCTGGTGTTAGTTCTGCTTGCCACAAAACTCCGTCTTGCGTGAATGCATTATTTTTTGATATTACCTGGGTATTATGATGAAATGGCTGCTGATGCAAAACACAGCCAAAGTCTGTTATTTTATAAGTGAATTCATTTATATGCAAAATTATTATTTCTGCATTAATGTATTGTAATATGTAAGTATTTATGAATTCATTTATTAATAAATTGGTTTATATACATAAGATTATTCTGTGCCTGCTGATTTACATGCTCTGGATTCTCCCATCTTGCTAGGACATCTGTTGTGCAGTAGCTTGATGGATGAGCTATTGAATGAAGACTTTGATATTTAAATTTCAGTTTCTGGTTTCATTTCTGGCTGAGCTGCACAGGTCCTGGGCGTCTATGGACAACTGACTAAACCCATCCTGGACCTTGTATTCCCATTTGTAAGGTTCATTTTACTCAAGTATTGTGGAGATAAAGCAACCAGAGGTCCATGCACCACAGTTACCTTCATAAGTATCCAAATTCTTCTCCAGTGAATAAAGAATGAATGTTTTAAGTACATTTGGGCATTTCTCATTTATTTAGAAAAAGTAGTATTCAAAATGCCTGTAGTTTCTTTTTGACTTACTTAGGCTTTTCAATGCACTTTTATTACTTAAATGCTGAACAGAGTGTTTTGCTTCCACTGAGGATTTTGCAAGAAGCTAGAATACCGAGAGAATCATATTTTGAATTCTCTGGCTCAAGCACTTTTTCCTAATGTTTTTCTTTTATTTTTGGCATATTCTTTCATGGATGGATTATTAAGGGATTTTTACTATGCCTTATATCCCTTTGCACTGTTAAAAATATTAGCTAGATTAAAGAAAAGCCTGCTGAAATGGTGCTTGTACCAAAAACATATGGGTCAAGTTCTGCAGGATCTACTGAGATTAATTAGAATTTTTCTGTGTGTTTCACATAATGACTGTAGCACCTGGCACAGTAACAACCCATAGTTTATTAAAGAAATATTCAACTTCGCAGAATTTGGGCAAGAGATTTTCAAAGCAAACTCAGGAGACTATGGTGGCACTCTTCCTTGATAATGAAGTTATCCTGAAGGAGTTCATTAATACTGCAGCAGATTGCTTTTATTTCACTGGCTTTAGAGCCTTGCACAGTTCAGTTGCATTTATAAATCTTCCCATTTACGAAAGGAGTTAGAACAGTCTGGGGCTATTTGGGACTATGTCACGACTGGAAGATCCCTTTCCTTTCATACCAACTTATGAGACCTTTTATCTGTAAATGTCTATGTTTTCTAGAGCTCGGCTATGCCTCTTCATCTCTAGACAGTGGGAGTTGTTAAATCAAAACTCAAATCCCTATGGATCATCTAGCTGTGCTGCCCCCTGACTTCCTCCATGCAAAATGGATATAACTTCATTTCAGTAAAATACAAGGGAGAACTTGAAAATAAATCTAAGAATGACCAGAAGATATGACTGGAACATCACCGTAAGAGAATGAAAAGAAGATTTTGAGAAAGCAAATAAGCCTTCTTAGCTTGTCTTTGCTTAGGTGAAGTAACAGAGCATTAGATGGAAATCAAGGTGCAAACTGAACACGAGTAGTTCCTAGACTGTGTTAAAGAAATACTGTTCACTGTCTCGTTTAAATGGTAAAATTTAGGGGAAACTTGTCCTGCTGTCAAACTTTAGATTAACACTATACCAGGATGCACACTGTTCTAACATTAACATTTAACATTAACACGGAGAATTTATTTTATCTAGATAGACACAAGGCTCTCTATATCTTCCACCACAGTCTGCCAAGTAACGCAGTCTAGTTGCCAAGGTGAACTTCTAGTTCGGAAGTGTTATATCCTAGTGATTCTGCTTAGGTTGATTTGCTATTTGCAGACATCTTGAATGAGATCTTAAGATACAAACGACATTTATTGTTGCTTCCAGAATCTAGTAGGGGATTTCAGAGGGAGCGGCAGGGTCATTTTTTGCTTGTTAGCTTTTTTTTGTTTGTTTTAAAAATGAGAGTAGTTTGTTAGTTCATAATTGGGCAACTGGCAGAACAGAGAGGGATCTTGTTATTCTAAGTTCTCCAGAATGGTATTATCATGTAGATTAATAACGGTGCCTCTAGTAAAATCATTGCAAAATTCCAGGTATTTAAAGATGACACAACAACTCTTCATGAATCAAAACAGCAATTATTTCTGACAGATATATCTCCTATATGGTACTTCCTACTGTACCTGTACTACAGGTTTAATAGATTTTTTTAATGTTCAAATATTCAAATAACAATAATTTAAAAATATTAATATAAATTATTTTATGTT
The DNA here is from genome assembly GCF_059628265.1 of Tinamus guttatus. Classification (NCBI taxonomy): domain Eukaryota; kingdom Metazoa; phylum Chordata; class Aves; order Tinamiformes; family Tinamidae; genus Tinamus; species Tinamus guttatus. The sequence goes on from NW_028288984.1 coordinate 954,156, forward strand.
TTATATAAATATTGCTAGAAGTAGCATGCAGTTCTAAACTTAAGAATACACCTTACATTATATAAGAACAAGAGTGCTTAACAACTAAAAATTGTAATGTATATGCATGAAAGAGGACCAGGATTGAAACTACAAAGCTACTTTCTGCATTTCGTTATTGCTTGCATATGGAACAATGACATCATCTTGGCTCTTGTTTTATTGTTAGAATTTTTATTTGGCATAAGAAATAAAACGAAGTGCCTAGCCCATTACATTTGTGTGTGTGTGGTATAGCTATAGTGCCAAAACATATGTATTTCACACAATGTGAGGGTGGACGTTACGGGCAGACATAATTTGTTATTGTTTACTAGAGTTTACTAAAAGCACAAGTCATCTCCCTGAAGCTGATCCCAAGCATTACTCACGTAGATTGCTCCAAAAGAAGTGACAAGTGAATGATAGACTGAAGAGCAGAAATGAAGCTCGCTCTTTCCTTCCCGTGGCTGACAAGCGCCACAGCCTAATTTATAAAGTCAAAGCACCCGTAATGCCATTGACGCTGATGCATGTCAGTGTTGTTTGGATACTCGGTGCCCAGGGTACAGATGCTCTGGGAAGCACACGGAGCGTGCTGGACCAGGCTGCGGATCCCTGCGCACATGGAGGGCGCCAGGGCACGCGGCTGCTCCTCGCACCGGTTTGGAGGCTCTAACTCCAGCACATGCAGCACGAGCCACCGGGGCCCAAAGCCTTGGAACAGCTCCTGCAGCTCCCCATCAGGACCAAAATCTCAATGCCATGGGGGCCCTTGTTAGGCGCACACTGACTCTTAACTCATTTATTGTACAAAGTCTCTATTGAACAGGAACACGATCTTCTGCAATCCAACTGGCAACCTCCCCACGCTTGAAATTTAACCATTTACTTCAGCTATTAGGCAACGGGGGGAAAAAACAGCCCCTTTCGAGTGTTCATTTCTGCATTTCCCCGTTTCCCGGGCCTGTTCGGCACCTCAGGCCGGGGGCCCTTCCCTCTCACAAGGGCCATTTGGGCGCCCGACGGCTTCCCCGGGCAGCGCCAGCCCCGCGCGCGGGGGCCCGGGGCGCTGCCGCGGCTCAGCCGTTAACGGCCGCGGGGACGGCGCGATGCGCGGGGCAGCGGCCGGGGGGCGGGGACGGGCCGCGCGCCCGGCCCTGACGTCACGGCCGCCGCCTGGGCGGGCGCGCGCGGCGCGTGCCCGCGCGTGGGGAGGGGGCGGTGCAGCGCGGGGCGGCGCGTGCACGCGTGGGCTCCGCGCTCCGCCCCGCACATCGCGGCTCCGCTCCGCACACCGAGGCGCGGCTCGGCTCGGCTCGGCTCGGCTCGGCTCGGCTGCAGCGCGCTGCCCTCGCCATGTCGGTGGCCGGGCTGAAGAAGCAGTTCCACAAGGCGACGCAGGTAGCCCGCGGCGCGTGTGCGTGGGCTCGGCGGCGCGGGGAGGACGTGGGCATCCCGAGAGAGCGTGGCGTGCAGCGTGCGTGGAGCGCAGGGTGCAGGACGGCCGCGTGGCATGCGTGGGTGCGCGGGGCTGTGTGAGTGCACGAGTGGGCGCATGGGGATGCGTGGGGTGTGCAGTGCATGGGTGTGCGTGAGCGTGCATGGCTCTGTGGGGATGCGAGGGTGTGCAAGGGTGTGCACACGTGTGCGTGGCCACGCGTGGGGTGCTCGGGGCTGGGAGTGCACGCGCGTGTGGCGGTCCCCAGCTGCACTCCCTCTCCGAACCCGAAATACAACCAAAATCTGACTAGTGACGCTTGTTCACGTTGCTTCAGGCGCTGTTTGTTATTGCAGGAAGGTCAAGGTGGAGGTTCCGCCAGACTCTCTGGTTTGCTTCGTAAAACCACATGCTATATGTGATAGTTCATTTGGGTGCAATTCCGGAATCGGGTTCTGACTCACTGTGCTTCAGGGATAAGTCTGGGATGGTTTTGCAGAAGTCAGGGGAATTCCTTTGGATTTAGAGGCTTGAGACTGAGACTGGAGTTTGTTTGCAAGATGAGAATGGAAATACCAATTATTTCTTATTAATCTTCACTGCAGGCTTTCTGAGGTTACAGTCTAGGTCGTTCAAGTGGTCTGTAGGTTATGCAGCTCATCTCCTTTCTCATCCATCTCATCTACCGTTGCACTAGGGCAATCATGTGCCTCAAAGAAAAAAATCCCTCATATAAGAACAAGCAGCAGCTGCAGTTTTCCCGGCTGTGCCGTTGCACGCACAGCCCCGGTGGCGGCGGGAGCAGCGAGGCAGGCCCGGTCCCGCGTGGGCCCCGCGTGCTCCGGAGGCTCCGCAGCTCCTTCGCAGGAGCCGCTCCACTCTCGGCGCGTGCTGCAGGGCGCAGCCGCGGCGTCCGGGCGCAGCCGCGGCGTCCGGGCGCTGCTCCCATGCCCGTTACCTCCCGCCGCCCTCCGGGGCCGCTGGAAGCCGAGGAAGCATCGCGGCTGCAGGCAGTGCGGTGCCTGTGCCTGCCGCAGCCGTGCGGGAGAAGCATCACACTCGAGTTTGGTTTTTATTATCGGCTACTTAATAGCTCATAGTCAAGGAGAATGAACGTGCCTGCAGGAGGGGTGAGCCCCTCTTCTGGAGAGAGCACAGCGTGGAAGGGCCTTGTGCGCTGGCCTGTCCCTCAGGTGACCTCTCGCAGTGACCGCTGGTGCTGACCTTGGTGGCTCTACGCTCCTCTGGAACTCAATAGATCCAAAACGGGAAGGCTCTGAGGCCAAATGTAGCAGCCTGGCATCAGATGACCAGGGATTTTTGGGCCCAGCCTTGACTTCTGCACGTTACTTGTGGGCAGGCCATGAAGACACATTCGTGTAAGGAAATGACTCAGGAGCAGGGCTGCAAGAGTGGCCTCTTCATCGGCTCCTCTTCAGCAGGACTGGGAAAACGGGCTCAGTGCTGCTGCCCAGGGAGGGTTCCTCAGCGCCAGGGATTAATCCCTAGGTAGACGTGGCTGCATCTTGCCAGTATAATATTTTTCAAATAAGAGCAAACAACTGATTCAAAGTGGTTAAAGATTCAGTGTTCTCCTTGGTTCCTATTCACATTAAAACTGCAATTGGTGTGTTACAATGGAACCCCAAGCTAAGCTGGGAATAACTTTGAGCTATTTCTGAGACCAGTAGAGTCGTCTGCAGACCTTGGCTTAGTGTCTGTTTTTAATGCTATTACTCTTGTAACATTAATATGCCTTATACATGAAAACTTCATGATTATCAGTATATTCTATTATTACAAAATACTGTTGCAGTTTTAAAAAAATAAACTTAGAATGGCAGTATTATATTTTTAACTTGAAGTTATGTTGCAGAACAGGAAGTTCAAGCCTTGCTATAGTAGCAAGTCCCTGAAAAGCAGGAGGAAGCTTCGCGTGTCCTAGAGCAAATGGAGCATTTGCCCTTTGCCTTTCAGGAAAAGCACTGATGGCTTTACATCGGTAAAATGACTCGCCTTGGTGCAGCACCACCAAGTTCAGAAGTACTTTTGAGTTTATAGCAGCCAAGAGGAGTTAAGAGCTACCTCTGTACGTTTGTGTATAGTTTTTAAGAGCTCTTGAATGGCTTCGCTTGGTATGGATTGATAGTCAGATTTGGAAATTGGCATTTGAGGACAGTCGTTTTGAAGTAGCATGGGGTTTGTTTCAGTGTGACTGCGTTCATCGCACAGTATGGCATTTGTGAGGCAGGGCTGAACCCAGGCTTTCACAAAGCGCTGATTGTTAGGGAAGGAAGTGAATGAAAACCTTGGGAATAGCCATGTCTGGGATTCCCCAGGGAACCAGTGACGGGCACTTAAAACAGCAGTCTCAATGGAATGATTTGACTCAAAAGGCTGTTTGCTTTCTACTTTTGTATTTTGCTTTTAAGGTACAACAGGATTTATTCTACTTGGTCTTACCGAGGTAGAAGTCAACTGCGTATGTATTTTTATGGAAAAAAGAAAAGTGTATTGTCAGGAGCTTGGTACATGCCCAGTCTTCTAGATGAAAAGCCGAGTGCCTTTCACAAGGCAACCTGTGCTGTACACAGAAAGAGATTCAAAGAATAACTCTGGTTCTTAATAAGGAATAAATAATGATCTGGTCCTGCTGTGCAATAACCCAGGTAGCATAAAATCCTCAGGCTTCAAAGGGATTCTGCACTGGTACAAGTCATTCTGCCTATATAGGTTCACTAACAAGAAGAGTGCAATTGTGAGGAGGCAGAGGTTGAAAATGGTGGGCCTTTATATATGTAATGGATTGGAATGTCCTCAAAGAGTTTCTGCTGCCACCTCCTCTCGCTGAGTCCCACCAGGTCTTCTGCAGGGCTCTCACTGCACATTTGTGCAAGAATGTAAAATTCATTTTTACTTTTTTTTTTGTACTTTCTGCAGAAGAATAAAGCAATATTCCTTTATACATATTTTCTACGCTTACTGAATTCTCAAAATATAGCTAATATTATTCTCTTCTTAGTGATGGAGAATGTGGCTAGGGATATAGTGATACTGGTATTTCCCGAGACCGTATCCATCCCATATTCTGTAGTACGTTCCTACCCGTCCCGCCTTGCTTTAAGGGAGACCTGCACATGTTTAGCAACCTAAACCAGGAGTCCAGTTACGTTTAAACACTTTCTCTTAGCCAGCACATTAATTTGGTCCCCGAGTCAAGTGAAGCTGTAACTTCAGCCTGGTTGTCCTGACCCTGGTCCAGGAGCCTCGTGCTGCCTCCCTCCTGTACAGGGAAACATGGATAAAAACAAACCCAACAGCTCTGCTTGCTTTTCCAGTGAAAGCACCTGTCTCTGCCCACTGGCTTTGGCTGGATTTGGAGCTCCAGTTCGGCCTGTGTCTTTCCTTATGTCCTTTCACCTTCATGCACAAGCTATAGTTGTCACACAGGTATTGCCACAAGGTAGGTGAGATAGTTTGTGCATTTGTCCATGTTTTTCCTGGGGTGGCTGCTGCGCTCTGTGTTGCTTGTGCTGGACTTGATGATCCTCTTACCACTGTGGAGGTGGAAACTGGTGAGCAAATGGAGGAAAGTGGGGGGAAAGAAAGAGATGTTTGTGAGCCGCTGCGGCTTTCCAGCAGGGAGGGTGGTGTGGAGCCAGCTGAGGATAGTGCCCCCCAACCTGGTTACAGCTGTCTTGGAGGGCTGCTATTGCCAAGGGTGGGCAAGTTTTTTCTTTTTTTCTTTTTTTTCTTTTTTTTTGCTTCCTCTTAGTGCAGAGTGGTGCGTTTTGCAGATGGGAGAGGTGAGTGTTTTTTGATCCAGGAATAAAGACTATTTTGGGAAAAGATATTTCTTTATCTATAAAGGGGATTATTTCCACAGCAGGTAGGGAAGTTCCTTCTCTCTGTGCACTTTAGCTCGGTTGCCAGATACAGTATTCACATTTGGCATCATTCCCGTGTTTCCTTTTATTGATATTATGTAATTCAAAGGGCGAAAAATGACCTTAATCTAAATTGCCCTTTATTTGGATATTGTGTAACCCTTCTGCGTTGTTGATGGTTTTAACAGTCTGCTCCAGTTTCTAATCCTGTCTCCAAATCAAATCGCAGGAACTGCTGCTTTGTGTGCAAAAAGGGGAAAAAAAAAAAACAAAACAAAACACAGCATTCTCAAGCTTTTATCACTGCAGTATCTTTCCACTTGGTATAAGCAGTTACCATCTCTATATCTATGAAGCTGGAGCACTCATTAACATCTCAATTTTTTTCAACTATTGGTGGAAACAAAAAATAAAGAATGCTGTGCTCAAAACACAACCTGCTTCTGAATCTTTATATCTCGCTGTCATCTCCACTGGAAATGTTATTCAGCAAGAAGACGGGGAGAACCGACTGTTCTTGGCCATTCATGCACAGCGGTGTCTTTAAGATTTAAACGTGCCCTTGGGACTAGCATGCTAATGGTATTTCACAAAAAAAGTGCTGAAGCAGCATGAACAGGTTTGACAGAAGTAGCCTCTGCAGAGGGCTCTGCAGAGGGCAGAAGTCTCCGTGGCTTCACGTAGCTCTGGAGGGCAAATGTGCTGGAGGTGCTGGGTGGCCCCTCTCTTTCCTCGCGGGGGAAGGAGGCTGGAGGACTTTGAAGGTGGACAGTCACAAGCTGTGGCTTGGAAAGCCCACCAGGAGGGAGAGCTCCCGGCAGCTGCCAACGGCTCTGTGAGGTGCAGCTCTGCGAGGAGAGCTGCAGATGATACCATGTGCGTGGCCAGGGCTCCGCAGAGGGTGCAGGGACCGGGGAGCCCAGGCCCTCGAGCGGCTGCAGGACCCCAGTGCTAACCCAACCTTCCCTCCAAGGCGCCCGTCTCCTGCGTGAAGCTTTCACGTGGTGCTGGCCTCTTCCAACCACATGGTTATTTTTTGATTCTGCGATTCACTGGCAACTGCTCTGGCTCCACGTTCCCTTTTTTCCTCTTGATTACCAACCCCTGTTGGAGAGTGCTGATCCTCCCTTAAATATAGTCATAAATATATGGAGAAATGCAGGGGAAAGAAAATGATAGTAAAGACCACTTTTTAACCATGATTTTTGTTACAGCAGAATCACCTTTCCTTCCATTTCTTATCTAGTTCTGTACTTAAAGCTATTTCAAGACTTTTTTTTTTAATGAGGTTATAGCAGATGTCAGATTATTTCATCCTGTCACAAAAGTGATATGAATAAAAATAACTTCTCTTTCCCAAAGAGGAGGGAGGAAAGGAGTGAAATTCACATTTATTATACTGACATTTTTCACAAGCATTCCCTTTAAGGAGACCTCATCTTTTGTTGACCAGCACTAAAATTTTAACAACTTTCTGCTCAAATGGGATGTGTAGAAGGATCTTTCCTGAGAAGTAAGGTTTGGGGATGCACAGATAAGGTGTCCCCCAAGGTTTGGGCCAAGCTTTTAGGGTTAAACACTGGCAAAAATTACCTAGAGATGCTGGAGGCTTTTATGAACATGTAGGTGAAACAGGCATTGGTGAAAGTATGTGTCTTTGGGTGTGTGATATAGGTCAGTTCCCTACATGATGCTGACATACCTCTCCATCAGGAGTTAGCTCTACTCTAGATCCTTTGGGCAACTAGTGCCCAAAACAAACCCATCTTCAAAATGATGAGAAAATGCCCTTAAGCCTACCAAATATGTCCTTATATGCTTACATTTTTATGAATGAAAGTAAGCACTTCCTATGAAAGTAAGAGAAAATAAAAAATAACATGGAGTACTTAGTATTCCTTTTAACTTTAATCTGGCTATAAATGGCAGCTGCCGTGGCATCCAATTATATGCTTTTCACAGAAAGAGGAAAATAAAAAGCCCCTAACGTGCGCTGGTGGTGGGCCGGCTGTGGCGCCTGGCTGCGCTGCGGTCACGCAGAGCACGAAGGTGTTTTTGTGCTGTCCCTGCTCCCAAGAAGCGTTGCTCGCCTCGAGAGGAGGTGCTGCAGACGGCGGCTGCGGAAGGTGAGTGGAGCTGAAGCCGGGGCCCCCGACGGAGTGAGAATTGGTAGCGCAGCCCCTTCGGCGGGCGGTGTGGGCCTGGCGTCACGAGCTGCGCGATGGCTCCGCGGAACGGCCGGCAGCGTGTTGATGGGATCTCCACAGGGCTGTGCTTTGGTCATAGCTCCCTGGGACTTCCAGTCTCTCTCAAATTGGAAAATTGTTCTGGATCGTCTGTAAGCGGGATGAGTAAATAGCTTGTTTTGTTCTTTCCCCCCCTGCTCTGCCGGCAGAAAGCTGTTTGCACCACACAGTGCTAAAACATTTACACCCTCCTATGCCACTTTCATCTTTTTTTGTGTGTCAGTTTGACTTTTCTTGAAATGCTTGAACTCAGGCATACATCTGAATTGCCTAAATTCTAATTCTTAATGTCTGATAGAGGTCTTTAAATATGAAAATAATTTAGCTAAGCATTTTGAAATATTGCTCATTTGAGTTGTGTTTTCACTTTTCTACTAACAGATTGGTTATTGTTGTGCAGTAGCATTGAGGAGTCTATTTCAATGAGGAAGAGCATTTCCACAACAAAGTCGTGTGATGACAAAGCATATTCCAAAAGAAAAGAATTCTTTTTATGGAAAGAAGACCCTCCTGAAGATTGTTCTTGTTTCCCTTTTTTTACGACTTTCCATAGTCTAACAGGACACTTAGTATGCCCAGCGAGTGTGCCCATTAATATTCCTAGATAATTTTCCTGAGTTCTTTTTCAGTCCGTACAATTCTCGGCCCTCAAGGTATCTGTCAAAAAATCCTTTTCATGCAAACTCCCTCTAGATGCAGAAAACCAGTTAATAATTCATAAGACATAAATGTCAAAAATAGTGTTTGTCTTTCTAGATGAGTCACTTAAAGCTTATCTATATTGGAAAGCTATGCCATCGTAAGCTGAGGACTAAATTCAAAGTGCTGCAATTTTACAAGAATAACTGTAGGATGAATTAATTTTATTTTGCTAGTATGAAAGTAACTTTTCTACTTAACAAATATTGTTTGGAAAGGGATCTGAGGAAAATAAACTGAGCCTTCCTTCTGAGTGCATATTTGCTTATGAGGGATCAGAGCATAAGAGTTTAGCAGATAGTATACTTTAAGAGTATCTCCTCTTAAAACAGAGCTGAGGCCTGTGGAAGGCTTAAAAACTTTCAGATAATTTTGGGGGAATTAAAATGTTTGGGGTTAAAAGGTGTGTTGATATACGGAGGTAACCATATATGTACATGATTTATTGATAAGGCTTTATCATTCAAGCAGCCTTCCACTAATATGAACAAATGGAAGTTTGCCTCTCAGGAAGGACGACTGGATCCTGTACAGCTTCTATTTATTGATTTTCTAAATTTGTTTTTAAAACCTGGCTATGTTGTTCTCAAGCTGCAGGGGAAATCTCATTCCCATTCCACCAAAGTGCTGAAAAACATCTTACTGTATATGAGTTACATCTAGTGTTGGCAGAAGTGGATACGCCTGCTGCAGGCAGTAGGCATATATAGACACTTTATTTTGCCATGCATCTGGCCTCTTTTAGCTAGATGAAATAAATGTGTATTTCTGGAAGAGAGGAAGACTAAACAGCTGAAAGCAGAGACAAATTTAGATAGTTCTAGAACAAATAATGCTTAATCTTTAACTGTTTGATGCATAAGAATGTCCTTTCCTTCATCTGCTCTATCCACTTTGTCTTCTGTAATATAAAGAGCTACAAAAAGGACATGTGACAGCAACAAATATGTGATATCAAAATATGCTTTTTTAATATTATTGATTTGGTTATGTCTTAATTGGAAGTAAACTAATTCAGGGTAACTTGGGACCTGTAATTTTTCACAATTGTCAAAACTCCTTAAACATCCAGATCTACATGTTTCTGAATGACTGCTTTTGATGGCCCCCAGAACTCTAATGCTAGAAATAGAGTGTAGAGCTGTTTGTGTTTCCCTCACACTCTTCTAGTTTTAACACAGCTGTGAAGCCCTAAGCTGATGCATGGGAATGAATTACCTGAAACAAGGATGCGCAAGTAGAGGGGTTCACAACAAGAAGCCTAGAAAATTGAGCTGGGATCAATTCTGCTCAGGTATATACGGATAGTTGTGACTTCAAGCTCAGTGAAGGAGGTCAGTACTTGCTATTTCCTTCCACCTTAGTATATTATATACCGGATCCTCAGGTCCTGATCTGGACACTCTCTTGCTGTGTGTTTTCCTAGCATGGGATGAGCGCAAAACGTGTACAAGCTCTGGAACAGGCTGCCCAGAGAGGTTGTGGAGTCTCCCTCTCTGGAGATCTTCAAAACCCGCTTGGACGCAGTCCTGTGCCACGTGCTCTAGGTGACCCTGCGTGTGCAGGGGGGTTGGACTAGATGATCTCTAGAGGTCCCTTCCAACCTCAACCATTCTGTGAGTCTGACTTAAAATGAGTGGATTTAAGAGGTCAGCATGGTTTCCAAGGGTGCATGTAAATTGCTGTGTGACTGAGGAGCAAAAAGCCTGCACTGCCTCTGAAAAGATGACCCTGTTTGTTGCTGTTTTCCTGACTCACAGGGAGAACTAGTAAGAAGAAGGGAGTTTCTTTTGCTGATTTGGGAATAGTCTTTTCAAAAAAACTGTTTAATAATAGCTGCAAAATAAGTGCTGCTTGACCTAGGTGCTTGCTGCTTCTACTGGAGCGGGCTGCTCCACTGAGCAGACTGGCAGAATCCAAGTTTTGCATGTGAAAATTTTTCTCAGAACTGACTGAAGACTGTAAGTATTTCTGATCAGTTAGTATCTGTTTGAAATGTTCAGCTCGTTCAAACAATTAATGCTGAGTTACAAAATTATTATAGGCAGAAGCTGAACTACTCCTAGTGTTTGCAAAAGGCCATTTGAAATACCATTACATATATCTTAGGCATCTCCTGAAAGTACCTGGCTAAGCTGCAAGACAAAACACTTCTGCATTTGGTTTGCCAGCTCTACAACTGCATGACTGTGCATTTCTGAATATTTTTTTTTCCCCAGTTCTTCTTGCTTGTTTGTATCCTGGACTCCTTTTCTCGTGCAGACTCTAAAATAAAGGATTTAGTAGGCCTTTAGAAAAGGAGCTGCTGTTCTGTGGTTTGCCGTTCAGTGCCTAGCATAGGCAGCTATGTTATAGAGCCCTGTACCTCCATTAATCACCAGACGAATGAGGGGTTGTGGTCCTAAGTGCCACAGAGTCTTAGCTCCAAGGACTGGGATTCTTGTGTTTCTTGATGTATGCTATGGACGTACTAGTTTAGCAACCAGCTGAGAGGATCATGTCAAGTTTAACAGTGAGGGTTACTGACACTACTGCAAAATCCATTTTATGTAACTTTCTAGGATTTAAAAGAAAAGTGAATGATCTTCAATTCAGAATTTACCTGCAAGAGTATAGGAGAAAGAATTCAGTGTGGTCCAAAGGCTTAACCTTATGCTCACTCCTGTTTTTGTAATTATGGGCTCATTAATCTGATTCACTGATTTAATCCTCTCATCCTTGAGAGCAAGACCACTTCCCAAACAGTAAAGTCAACTATATATAGAATCTGTAGCAACATGTATGGAAAGCAGGCAGTCCTCCCAAGCAGATTTGGAACATCCTCTAGAGACAGGCTGGTTCAGCACTGCTATATCTTGTTCACTTTTATTTTGTGAAGAGCTTTTTCTCTCTCTTCTTGCACAACACACTGGAGCAAGAGAGACTTGAAAAATTAATGAAGCTGCAATAAAACATGCTGTTCTATTTCCATATTCTTTGTATTTGCAGATTTACTACACTTGTGCCAAGGGAAACTTCTTCATTTACACAAACTTAAGCAGATTTGCTACTGCCTTTTATTTTTCCTAATTTCCTCCTGAAACTTCTTTAAATCTTTTTAAAATTTTATTATTGAGGATAGTTTTTCCTTTAGGTGCTTTTTTTTTCATTCTCTTGAAACATAATTAAATTTAGGAAAGTAAATTAAGCAGCTAGGAGAGTAGCCACACATATCAAATGGGATTTTTAAGAATGGAGGACTGTAAGAAACAACCCTGTGCCATGGCTGAATAAGAGGTAAATCCTTCTTCGATCATTGAGCTTTTGAGAACACATAAGCAGATTGCAGATGGCTACAGAGAAGGTAGGGTGTTACTAGGCTTTGCCTTCACCTGTTTATTACTAGTATGAGACCGAAAATTCTACAGAAGACTATGGTTCCCTTATTACATTTTTTTTTTTTTCTGTCCACTACTGCAAAGTCACGTAGGCATTCATGGTAGGGCAATGTGCTGTGGTTGAACCCCTGACAGAAGAAAGCGGTAGCTTGGGGCGTTTTTGCCCTCAAGATTGCCTGTGGTTTTGTGGCTATGAATTTAAATTTGCAGTGCTCAAACTCAGTGATGTGAGTAAGCATGAAAGAGATAATTCCACCTTGTGTTGTTACTGTTCCCAGAGGAGAGCAAAGATTGCTTTGCAGTGGTGTTGTCCCACTTTCATTTGCTTGGGATCCCTTGTGTAGATTGGGTTGGGGAATAACAGACAGTTTGGGCTGGCCCACGCTTAGCTGTGGGAAGTCCCAAAGGAAAGGGCTAGGAACTTACAAGCCCAGGTCTTGTGCCAAAAGAGAAAACTTCCCCGAAATGCACTTGCCTGCAACCATTTTCCTTCCCACATGATCTGCTCGTGCTACAAAGTACCAGGAGGCTGGAGGGAGTGACTTCTGCCTGTAGTTGAAACATGCCTTATACATCTGAGGCATTTCTTAGAATCTGAGCACTTGCTTTGCCTGCCTCTGCACCACCTGAATGCTATCAGTGAACTAGGACTCAAAGTGAAGCAATTAATTCATTGAATCTTCTTGATTTTACAGGAATAATCTTTCAAAATGTTTGACAAAACTGTCTCTTGTGAGCCTTGTTGCACTTGGATGGTGGAGGTGACATGACTGATGGGATTTTGACTAGTGCACATGCTTTTTATCTTTATTCAGCAGCATGAAATAGTCTGCTGACTGAATTGTACTTATTAGGGATGTTTGTTTTTTGTGTTTAGAAGTCATTTTAACAGTCCCCTTTTTTTAATCATGTGATTTTACCACATGATATAATTCCAAACATTAAGAAAACATTACAGAGCCAAGATGTTTTTAAAAATTAATAGAGCTGTCTCCATTTTACTTATTTTCCAAATTACCTTGATTTTGGAGGTTAAATTTTCCATTCTTTTGGAGTAAAACCTAATGTTTTCTTATAATCATATGATTATGAGACTTAAAGTTTAGAAGGAAAACCGACAAATAGTGGGAGACAGATGACAGCCATTAAAAAGACCTGGCAACGTGTCTTCTGAGCCATTTTGTCTCCTTACAACTTACCTCCTTTGAGAGCTGTTCCAGTTTCAGACACATGCCAAGTCTTTGACTGGGGGATGGTTTTACTCATTCCTCCTGATTTCCTTCATATTGAATAATGTACCAGCTGACCCAAATTTTCGCAGCTGTGCCTACACTGGAAAGCCACACAGTGCAAAAGGCATGAATCTGTAGAGAAAAACAGTTGATATGGAGAACCAGTGATCTTCTCTGGACGTTTATGGTTTATTTACAGTTTTATTCTGAATTAACTGTAGTCTGATCTTGTGGACTGAATATGGCCTGTTAATGGTTGAAGTGTTTGAGATGATGTCTTGAAGTGAAAAATCTGCTTTGGTTTCATTCAAAGGCAATTCAGTTCACATGCTCCAAGACTTTTTTTTTTTTTTTCACAAGTAAATGAAATTGGGATGTGAGCAACTTATTTAAAAAAAAAGCAGCCTTAAATTTGCTGCTTCAGAAGAACCTGTAATCTGGAAAAGGTAACTGGTAGTTAAATGTGTCTCTTTAATTTCATCACCTAAAATACTCTAGCCAAATACTTGTGAAATTATCTCTGTCCAGGAGGGCTTTTCTGTGCCATGTGAATATGCAACGTGCAGTCTTCACACAGCCGTGGAAAACCTTGCCCAACTGATGGGCTAACTAAGTTTTCAGTCTAATAAATTGCTTGACTACTACTGATTTCTTTGTAAGGAAGCATGTGAGTAAGTAAAATGAAAAGTAGCGTCATGCACAGGGAAAAGAAATATCAGGAATTTGAGAGCAAAGACTTTTTTCCTTTCTTTCTTATTTTAAGTCGTAGTCTAAAAGTGAGCCCATGTGACAGAACAGATTTCTCTGAGTGCATTTTAAAGAACTTTTGAAGTACAGGCTCATGTGCAAACTGTTACAGAGCCACAAAATACTTGGAGGCTGTTGGCAACTGAAAGGCAGTGTGTCCAACAGATCTCGGGTGCTCAGGGTAATGCTCTTGTGTTACCATCGAGGAGTATCGCCTTCAGCACATATTGGGTGCCCACTCACAGCACACACATCCACAGAGTTGGGATCAGGCAAGCCTGTCTCCTGAACCACTTCCTTTCTGTGCACCAGGGCAAGGCTGGGTAATAGCTATTCCCAATACTAAGGGAACCCCAGTGGCAGTCATAACTTTGCTGTCAATCATTCTTCCTGTCTTGCATCATTCTTGCCTTTTTAATATGCCAGAGGTCTGGCACTGAAAATATTCCTGCAAGGTACTGAGAAGACTTTCTGTGAATTCAGTATCTCTGGGTTATCCCAAGAGGCAGGCTATTTTAAATGTGACTCTTGGGGGTACATGGATTTTTATTGCTGTGGTGTATTTGTTTGATGTGAGCCATTGGTGTCATGCAACTGGCACGTTTACCCTCCGAGTAGAGTGAAGTGGGATTGTGCCATAACATCAGTCTTGCTGCAAGGGCGTGCTGTGTAGTTCTTGATTTGCTGGTGTAAGCTTTTCTGCATTGAAAAGGAGTTGATCTTAATTTACCATCTCTTTAAAATTGGGGCTGCCTGGTTGTACTCTGCCAGTGATGCCATAGAAGGCTGAATTGTGATAAACACTGATTCTCCTAAGGACAGCTCTAATCCGTGAAAGGATTTGTGTTTCTTCTAACACATTTTCTGCAAATAATTCTCTGTTTGAATAGATTGTTGTGCCTCTGATTTCAATTCAGAGTTGTTCTGGAGAGGGAGGTTTTCCACTGAGATGCTGTCCTTTTTGTTTGTGGCCTTTAATTTGCTAGACATATTTTCTGGAGTAAAAGAAAGAAATAATTCTTTGTATGGCCTTTAGAGCCTGCCTTGACTTCCACTGTCAAAAGGGCTTTGGTCACTTAGGGAAGTGAAACCAGGGGGAAGTGTTAGCATATTTCTTCTATTTCTGTCCTTGACATAGTGGATCAAATGTGCCAAATGCTGATGTGCAGGTGAAGCAGTACTAATTTGTACAGTTTTAACTGTTGTATCTACCCCCTAATTTCTGTTTTAGACCTCTGAACTGAAGCTGTGAATTGCAAAAGATTTGAAAAGCCCGCTGGTGAGAGGGCTGAACAGACTTAGTGCTGTCTGTTTTGACTATGTGTTCTTCTGGCAGCCTTTTCTAATAATGAATTGGTTTTACAGAATTTTGAGGACGATGAAATGATTACTAGTGTCAGAAAATCCTCTAATGCAGGCATTCTGCAATCATGAGAATACAAAAGGGTAAATTTGGGAGGAAAAAATATAGTAATTTTTCTCCTGTCTTTTCTGGTACTCTGTCAGTGTTCAACTCTTCAGAAGAACTTAAAAAATAAAAAATCACAATGCACTATACTACATCAAAAAGATTAATGCTTCCCCACACATTTTCCTAAATAATGTTAGAGCCATGCTGCTGCTGTTGGTCCTTTCACTTCTGTGGTCCTTAGAGAGACTGATTAAGTTTTAATGATGTGGCTTTCCTGCTTGCTGCAGTGCATGACGATGGGATGGTACAAGCATGCCAATAAGATACAGTTAAAACTTTTCCTAGAACAATTAGATATGTTGTGGTTGTTTTAATCAGTATTTATGGTTGGCAATGCAGACTCCCAGAGTTCAGCATGTGTTGATGTGTGAAAGTATTGATAAATGGGTTGAAGAAACCATTAACTGTGCCCCAATGTGTTTCTTTATATTGTGGGATGTTTGTATCCCTGTAAAAGGAAGGTAATACAATGCATTGGAATAGCTGTAGGAATTTTGCCTTACTGTAAATCTCTTATTGTATGTCTGCTTGATTCTAAAGAGTCATTATGTCTGCAGTGGTTCTCTCAGTTATGGAGTGCATTCATGTAAATTGGAAAGTTTTGTTTGTTTTTTGTTTGTTTGATTGTTTCTGCTTTAATCTTTTTAAATCAAATACTAGCTCTGTGCTCATTTTGCATTCACGCAGCAGAAATGATGCTAATCTGGGCCTATATAAGTAGCCTTTGTGGAAGCTACATTCCATTTTTTTGAACTCTTGCAATTTTCTGGACCAAAGACTTACTAGCATCGCTGAGCACATTTTAAGCAATCTCAGATTGACCAGGCATTTGAACACGCTAAGTCCAAAAGCCTGTGTTGTATTTAGAGGTGGAGTGTTCAAATGATCTACACAGAGCAGATGTTCATCACGGTGTATTTTTCGCTAAGGACAAAGCTTGGATTGCGCTCATACCGCCATACATCATGGTGCAAATAACCTTATGGATAGGTATATCCCAGTGGCACTGAGTGTACACACACTCCCCTGTCTCTGAGCCTGTGCCACCATGAGCACGCAAAGTGGTCTGACCCAACTGCCTCGACGCTTCTTCAATGCACAGCAAATCCAGTTTCCATGGTCTTATGGCTGGACTGTTTGAGTGACATCATGCACAGCATGTGTTAGGGAGACTAACACATCCTTACCTATTTTTATGCTTGACAGTTTACTACTTTTAGTGTATGGGGCAATTACTGTACTATAGCTCCTCTGTCCCTCCTTTGGGTCTTAGAAGCCGTGGTGCTCTTAGGAGCTCTACAAACACATGACTTGAGCCTGTGTGGTGTGTGTGCGTGGTGTGTGTGCGTGGTGTGCTATTTTTTGTGTGTGCACTAGCAATGTGGTTGTTTCTATCTAGTTCTTCTGTCCATGTACTCCTCATCTTCATAGCTAATTTCACCTCAGCATGCTCTGTGGAGATGCCCATGACTCACACTTCGCTTCTCTGCACTTGGAGACAGATTTAAGATTCTGGAATCCAATTAGAGCCTCCCTGTGGACCTGCAAGCCTCTTTCATTTCAAGTTCCTCTGTTTTACTTGTCCTTGTGGAACGAGCAGTGAAATTACTGCAATATATCCCCTGCTTGCAGCTCTGTGTGAGATTATGTATCAAGAACTCCCAGTCATGAGGATGAGCACATTATATTCAGAGAGTTGTGTGCTTTTGTGTACATGCCCATCTTTTTTTATGTGGCAGCATAGGAGATTGTTAGATATGCACGTCTCTGCTCTAGGAATCTGAAGTATCTCTCTGGGCAGACCTTAGAATAAAGTGGTGTGTGTGGGGAGAAAGACAAATACTATCTGATCAGCATCTAAGATGTGATGTAGTATATTAACAACTTGTGCAGAAAAACACATTATGTGTGTGTGTTGCAGAAACACCAAGGACAAAATGTGGAAACCAAGAGAAAAAAACATTACCAAGCTTTTTTAGCAAGCCTCTTTTGAGATGACTTTAGCAGGGTATTATCCTGTTACAGACTAAAGGGTAAAAGTGGTAATTTCGTACATCACATATGCAAGTTGTAGATTATGGTTATTCAGTGAGAAAGCAGTGCAATTTTTGATACATAGCATAGTCAGATTTGAACATGTAAAAGTCATGAGATGGACCAGTTAATACTTAACTTACTTAATACTGTAAGATTAGGTTAAAATTATCATTTGTTTTTATTACTTTTGAACTTCTTGCATTGTTGTATGATTTGTTTCATGTTTCCAAACCATCCCAGCAATTTTTACTTCTCAAATGCTTACTTTAAGACCCATGATTTACAGGTGTTCAGATAGTCTTTTTCTTCCAGAATCTGGAGCTTTTTTTTTTAGAAAAATACCAAATTGCAAGTCTTTAGAACAATGAAAGCTGAGAAAAATTAACTTTGTTGATTTTGATAGTGCATGGTCACTTCTTTCCTTTCTCATTTCTGGGATAGGAATAATCTTTAAAGGATTTGGGAGGGGAGTGTTTGGGAGAAGAAGAGAGAGTGAAATATAAGTGGAGTTAAGTAGATACCACACACCCTCTCCATTGTATAATATATTTTTCACTATTTATTCTTATACCAGCAGAACTGGAAATTTATTTGATCTATCATTAAGATCATAAAGAAAATTCTCAAGTGCCCTATAAAGTATTATTTAAATCTCCTTTCTCCTTCAGTGCTCTCTTCATTGATTCCCTGCATATAAAATACAGAAATCACTTGTCTGTGCTAGATGTAATTGTGCCACCACTTGAATAATTTTATAATAAAAGGCAGAAACATAGCAAGACTGCAAACGTTTGCACTGGATAGAGGAAGCAAGCTCCAGGTAAGTTCCACAAAATAAGCCTGCCAATCTGACACCCAGGTTTGTTTCTGTGGTAGTGGGGAGGGAGCCATCTAAATAGGATCACTCTACTAATGTGGAAAGTTTTGATTTAAGGCTAGGAAGAGAGATTTTGATATATTAGAAATTAACAGGACCTTGTGATAGAAGGGTGTGTGCATGTTACTGCATTGACAATTCAAGATTCACAGTGAGAAGATGGAGCTGAAAAGTCAGTACTTCAACATTAGTGTGTTAATGGCGCCAATGTGATGAACAAGATCACATTTCTTCTAGGCTTGAAACTAGAGCCTACCCCCCTTCATTCCTCCATTCTTATTTTGCAGAGATCAGTGACATTGAAACAACAAATCTCCCACCTTTGCTGGGAGCACTTTCAGCACAGACCGCCCTGTGTGGGGGTATGTATTGCTCCTGCATGGCCTCTGCTGAAAGAGAAGCTCTCTGTGAAAGAGCTAGGAGAACAGATGATGTTCAAACTTTTTTGAGAGAACATCTTCGCACAGTCATGTTGCATTAAGCTGGTAGAATTGTCTCTATTTGTATGCCCAGTTTAATGGTGTAGGAGGATCTCTAATGCACCTCTAATCTTAGGATCTGTAATGCATATGGAAAATTAATGTGTTTATGGAAACAGCAATATGACATTTGCTTTTCTCTAAGGATGTATAAAGTAGTGACCTTGCTGAAGCAAGCTGGTCATGGTTACGTTATGTAATAGTAGTAGTGTTACTTAGAATTAATCTTGCCATTTTGTGGAAATCCAGGAAAATCTAGTATAAACTAAAATATTTTTCTATCAACATGGCTTCTACTGTTCAGTTATAAGTTTTTATAGTATATCCTATGTAGCTCATTTTCAGTAGAATCATACAGATTTCTGATAAAAAAGTACACATAAGATCTGTTACAACAAAAAAACCAGACTGCCTCAGCTAACCTGTGCTGGCAACATTAGGAAAATAGTCATCATTTCCAGCAGAATTCATGTCAGTGAATGAGGCCTAGGAATTCATTGTATGTTAACCTGTATGTCAACAATAAAGTCAATCTGCTGACTTTTTAAAGTGAGAACATCGGTTGTTTTATCAGATTGACTGTGTATGATTCAGTGACTTGTTATTCACAAAGTTAATTAATACTTGTTTCAGTGGGGAAATCCAAGGCATTGGCAAAGTGCTTGTGTTTTTATCTTTTTGTATCCAAAAAAGTTGAAGCATAAATGTGTGCATTGTTTATCCTCTATTTTTGCCTTGTCTGGAATGCAAACACTGGGAGAGGAAGAAGTTGTCAAGAACACTTGCAATAGCATTGTAAAGGCCTGACAGTTTATCACAACATCGACAATGTAATATAGCTTTTTTTGCATCATTGTTCACTAGGAAGGATTTGAAACTCTAAAGTCAAATGCAAAAAGCTGTTCTGAGTGCTTGTATTGTATGTACCATCTGTCAGCTGACAAAGCAGACAGTCGCCAATAGTTCAAAGGGAATTGGTTTACAAAACCTGTTCTGAACCTGGCTGCCTGATGCAGACTGTGGCAGCTTCTGATGCATGAGCTAGTAGTAGTGATGCATTGCAGGGAAGTCCTAGGATTTCCTTGCTGAAAGACTGCAAATTGTGTGTTTTCAGTGGCAGGAGTGCTCCTGTCTTTCTAGATGTTGCTAAATCCTCTCGAATAGAGATAATACATCTTTAGGGCTTATAAAATATTACTGACCAGCTGTTTGTTTGCTGCAGAAGTAGATTTTAGACTGCATATGGCTTGAAGTGATAGGAGGTACCAGTGAGGATTTCTCAGGGTGTCAAATGTTCACACATCCCGCACAAGGAATTGGTACAGTTTTTGGTAGTTGACACCTAAGAAGTTATTTGGTTGACTCAACACAACCACGTATGGTATTTTAGGATAATGCTGACTTTTATCTGGGCTGTGATTGTGGAATGACTTTGAGCCCTGAGTCGATAACCTCTGTGCCCGGGATGTCAGCAGCATGTGAGTTGTCATTTCGATGTGCACATGGAATGAAGTAATATGGGATCAATTAATTTATTGCATGTGACAGTAGCCAGGAAATGGAAATGACTTTGTCACTGTCATCCAGAGCTGGGTTCCTGCTGTAATTGAAGGCAGTGGGAAATTTGCAGTTGACTTCAGTGACAAGAGAGATCAGTCTTGGTTAGACTGAGTGTGTGATGGATAGAAATGAAGGAATTTGTATTTCATTACCAGCTTCCCCAGTGATCTCATTGCATGCCCTCTGCTGTAACTGTAAAGTCCAGTAAAATAGATGCAGATTGAATTGGGGAATTGAATATTCACTGCAGCCTGCAAATAACTTAGAGACAAAAAATACCAAATTTTTAATTACATTAAAAAACGTGTCCTAATTTGTAGCATAATCTGTGCTGATAAAAAAGCAGGTAGCATTATTTTCCATTTTATGTTTGTACAGAAGAATACGTTCTTTTCTTTCTTTTTTTTTTTTTTTTTTCTCAGTCACGTCTCAGTTTAGATATGTCATTTTGGGGATACAGAAGACAGTTGCAGGTTCTTACTCCCTCAGTTTCTCATGATTGCTACCAATGCAGGAGCTTGGATGCTCCTGAAATGGTTCATCAAAGAGAAAAGACATCTTTGCAATATATCTTGTTGCGTTTCTGGGTATAAATAAATTAAGTGACTAGAATGAATGAAATCAAAAACTGCATCTTGAAATTTAAAATATTCAAAAAAAAAAAAGTGAATCACTGCTGAATCAGCATGTGTATAGCCGTGAAAAAGGCTATCACCATTTTGTGGGTAGTTATTTCAAATATAGACAAATCTATGGGGAATTGACAGAAGAAAAAGTCCTTTTTTTGAAGAGGTCCAAGTTCCTCTATTCTTGTTGAGCTGCCATGAGGGTGGCAGTGACGGGGACGGTCGGATCCTCACTGGCCTTTATCCCCCCACCCTGGCCTGGCCTTCTGCCCTTGATTTAAGAGTATTAGAGCCCTTATGTAACATCGTGATTACAGTGTCTGGGATCAACTGACTGAATGAGATCTGCTATTTATTTATTTATTTATTTATTTATTCTTAGTTTACATTCTGGATGCATTGAAATGTATCTGCTGCCTTCAACTTGTTTCTTGGGAGGATATTGTGAAAATTTGCCAATCTTTGGTCCTTTTCTGTGCTTTTCCTGACCTTAGTGAGATATGGATTTTCCCTGGGACTTCTCCAGCTCAGTTTGCTTAAATATTAATAATCTCTTCTAAAGTTAAACTTATTTAAAACCATAGTTGTAATCCAAAGCTGAGCAGCAAATCCAGTAATCAACACACTTTTGAACTGTTAGGTGTTGGACTTGAAGGTGTCCACTAAAATATAAAATAAAAATAAATTTTAAAAAGAAGAGTTTTATTTTCCTTGAGCTTATGGGTACTGTTTTTTGATGTCTTTAAGTCCTTTTAATAATAATAATGAACTGATAAATACCTGTAGCACTAACACTTTTGAACTTTGTGTCCCTTTTCCACTTCATGTGTCTCATTTTCTTTATTTACCCTCTTTTCTAAGGCAGCTGCAGTATTTATTTTAAAATTCTCTGATACTGTGCATAAAACTTGCCCTTCATTTAAAAAAAGGCATGAGAGAAATAGGGATTGAAAGGTGCTTAGTGAGGGCTTTCTTTGTTACTTCTATGATGTTTAAATGCATTTTTTCTCTGAGAAGTTTATAAGCCTTTTTTTTTCCCCCTGAAGGTTGGTATATACTGGCTTACATGGGCTGACCTGCAAAGAACAATTTTTCTAAAGTATACTTTTATTACACACTGCACATTATGATGCCTTACTTCTGCACTGACAGCACAAAACAAGGAATTTACTATTAGGATTAAACTTATCACAGAGACGTGGTGGGATAGCTCGCACGACTGGAGCGCTGCCATGGAAGGCTGTGTGCTCTTTAGGAAGGACAGGCTGGGAAGGCGAGGTGGGGGAGTTGCTCTTTATGTGAGAGAGCAACTGGAATGCATGGAGCTCAACCTGGGAGTGGAGGATGAGCGAGTTGAGAGCTTGTGGGTAAAGGTTAAAGGGCAGGCTAATGTGGGAGACACTGTGGTGGGTGTCTGCTACAGGCCACCTGACCAGGACGAGGAGGTTGATGAGGCCTTCTATAGGCAGCTGGATGTTGCCTCACGGTCACAGGCCCTTGTTCTCATGGGGGACTTCAACTACCCCGACATCAACTGGGAGGACAACACAGCCAGGCATAAGCAGTCCTGGAGGTTCCTGCAGAGCGTCAACGATAACTTTTTGACGCAGGTTGTGGAGGAGCCGACGAGGAGAGGTGGGCTACTGGACCTCGTGCTATCAAATAGGGAGGGCCTAGTAGGAGATGTTAAGGTGGGGGTAGCCTCGGCTGCAGTGACCATGAGTTGGTGGAGTTCAGGATTCAACGAGGAGGAGGCAGGGCTGTAAGTAGCCTTGCGACGATGGACTTCAGGAGGGCCAACTTTAGCCTCTTCAGAGACCTCCTTGGTAGAATCCCATGGGCTAGTGCTCTAGAAGGAAGGGGGGCCCAAGAGAGCTGGTTAGTTTTCAAGCAGCGCTTCCTCCATGCCCAGCAACAGTGCATCCCTGTGTGTAGGAAGGGAGGCAGAGGGGGCAGGCGACCTGCGTGGATGAGCCGGGAGCTTGTGGCAATGCTCAAGCAGAAGGCAGCGGTATACAGAATGTGGAAAAAAGGACAGGCCCCCTGGGAGAAATACAGGAACGTAGTCAGGGAGTGCAGAGATGCGACAAGGAAAGCTAAGGCACGTCTGGAAGGCAAGCTGGCAAGGGACGTTAAAAATAACAAAAAAAAATTCTTCAAATACATTAACAGCAAAAGGAAGATCAGGGAAAACGTGGGTCCGCTGGAGGACGGGATGGGCACCTTGGTTACAAATAACACAGAAAAAGCAGAGTTGCTCAATGCCTTCTTTGCTTCGGTGTTTACCAAGGGCAGCCCTTTAGAGCCCCAGGCCCTAGAGACAAGAGAGGAAGCTGGTGGAGAGGAAGACTTGCCCTGGGTAGAGGAAGATTGGGTCAGAGAGCACCTAAGGAACCTCGATACCCACAAATCCATGGGCCCTGATGGGATGCACCCCAGAGTGCTGCGGGAGCTGGCAGATGCCATAGCTAAGCCGCTCTCCATCATCTTTGAAAGATCCTGGAGAACGGGGGAGGTGCCGGAAGACTGGAAGAAGGCCAATGTCACACCAGTCTTCAAAAAAGGCAAGAAGGAGGACCCAGGCAACTACAGGCCAGTCAGCCTCACCTCCGTCCCCGGAAAAGTGATGGAATGGCTCATACTGGCTGTTGTCTCCAGGCACATGGAGGACAAGAAGGTGCTCAAGAGTAGTCAGCATGGATTCACCAAGGGGAAATCTTGCCTGACTAACCTGATAGCCTTCTATGATGAAATGACCGGCTGGATAGATGAGGGGAGAGCGGTGGATGTCATCTATCTCGACTTCACCAAGGCTTTTGACACCGTCCCTCACAACATCCTCCTGGGCAAGCTCCAGAAGTGTGGGATAGATGAGTGGACAGTGAGATGGATTAGGAACTGGCTGGATGGCAGGGCCCAGAGAGTGGTGATCAGTGGTGCAGAGTCTAGTTGGAGGCCTGTGGCTAGTGGGGTCCCCAGGGGTCAGTCCTTGGTCCAGTCCTGTTCAATTTATTCATCAATGACCTGGATGAAGGCACAGAGTGCTCCCTCAGCAAGTTTGCTGATGACACAAAACTGGGAGGAGTAGCCGATACCCCAGAGGGCTGCGCTGCCATCCAGAGGGACCTGGACAGACTGGACAACTGGGCGGTGAAAAACCTCATGCAATTCAACAAGGCCAAGTGCAAGGTCCTGCAGCTGGGGAAGGAATAACCCCAGACACCAGTACAGGCTGGGGACCGACCTTGTGGAGAGCAGCTCTGCGGAGAAAGACCTGGGTGTCATGGTGGATGATAAGTTGACCATGAGGCAGCAGTGTGCCCTCGTGGCCAAGAAGGCCAATGGAATCCTGGGCTGCATTAAGAAGAGCATCTCTAGCAGGTCGAGGGAGGTGATCCTGCCCCTCTACTCAGCCCTGGTGAGGCCGCATCTGGAGTACTGTGTCCAGTTCTGGGCTCCACAGTACAAGAGGGATGTGGAGCTGCTGGAGAGAGTCCAGCGCAGGGCTACAAGGATGATCAGGGGCCTGGAACATCTGCCCTATGAGGAGAGGCTGAGGGAGCTGGGCCTGTTCAGCCTGGAGAAGAGAAGGCTGAGAGGGGATCTAATCAGTGTATATAAATACCTCAAGGGAGGGAGTGCAGAGGACGGTGATGGTCTCTTTTCAGTGGTGGCCACTGGTAGGACTAGAGGAAATGGCCGGAAACTGAAACATCAAAAATTCCATAGGAACTTAAGGAAAAATTTCTTAACAGTGAGGGTGACAGAGCACTGGAACAGGCTGCCCAGAGAGGTTGTGGAGTCTCCTTCTCTGGAGATCTTCAAAACCCGCTTGGACGCAGTCCTGTGCCACGTGCTCTAGGTGTCCCTGCGTATGCAGGGGGGTTGGACTAGATGATCTCTAGAGGTCCCTTCCAACCCTAAGCATTCTATGATTCTATGATTCTATGATTATCTGCCTTGAGAATAACCCCTTAAAAGGTGTACTCTTGCTACTCACCTGAACCTCCTGTTCTAATCTCTATTAGAAGTGGTGCTTCAGAGGCAGATCGTATTTCTGGCATGAATGCTGTGAGTCTGAGGGTATAGCCCTATAACATTGCCATTATCAAGAGTCACAGACAACAAACTTGACTTCCCCTGGGGTTATTTCCATTGCATTTGAAAGCAAAGACAGATCTGTGGCCCTTCTGTAACTATTTAAAGATGATGAAAAAAATCTCAAAAGCTGTCATATTCGTAGAGCTTTTTTACCCCCCGTTTTCTCCATATATTCCCAAAATTGTGTAGACCGTGAATCTTTTGATGAGCAGAATACTAAAGTGCATTGAGTAAATGCAGTTCTAAAGGCTTGTGGAGTTACCTATCCTTGAGGACTTGCTTCTCTGCTCTCCTAGTGTGACTTTAATTGCTTGTTTGTATCCTGCTCCTCTATAAAAATAAAGGAATGTCCTGTTTTGAAAAGAGTTGATGACTTTATTTATGCAAATGCTGTTAACATTTCTTTTCCAGTGACATTTTAATTTCCTCATAGAAAATAAAGAAATTTTGATAGAGATTTCTGGTTTTAGAATGAGTAATTGATTACTGAAAACTAGATAGATCTGAATAGATAAGTTGAATTAATTAGAAAGAAAATAATCCCTAGGTTAAAGGAAGAAAAGTAAGGAGAGTGCAGAAACCATTAGGGTCCTTTCTCATGCTTGCTTATATAGAACCGAGAATTTTGACAAGGAGTAGATACAAATGAAAGTCCAGACTTATGAAAAAAAATGTACGTAGTTTCAGATGACATGCTCATGTTTGCACCAGTCTGTTATTTCCTAGAAGACATGTATTTATAAGTAATACAAGAAAAAAAAAAATCTTATCTGTTACAACTGCCCCTCCCAAAGTCAGTCTCCCATGTACACAGATTTTAAACAGAAAATAGAAAATTAATTACAAATTAAAATTATAGGAGAGGATTGGTCACAAAGCATTCTCAAAAAAAAAAAAAGAAGTTAAAATGTTACTGTAAATAACCTCTTTAATTTATACTAACCCATGTATTAATGAGAGTAGTTATTTTTGAAAGAATTGTTACTGTTTAGCATTAAGAGCTGTGTAGTGCATGTGTGGAGGAATTTTTTTGGGGGGGAGGGTAGATTTTTAGAAATATTTCCTTACTGTCCCAGAGTTGAAGCTGGACATGGCAGCTGAATTTAGTAATAGTAGCAGCGCGCCAGGCTAGCAGTGGTTATCTTTTTGAGTGAATAATCTGCAACCTAAATTGAACCCAGCTGTCTTAACCTGTTACTTAACTGCTGCAGCTTCTGGATAAGCATGTGTTCAGCAAAAGCTTCCTGGAGATTATCCATTTCAATGAATAGGACATTGTAAAACTCTGATGCATCCCCAAGAGTACTGGATAAATTTATTTGCAGTCTGATGATCTGGGCCAACTATTTGAGGGTGATTTGACTGCATTCCAATTTTGTCATAAGATTATGTCACTATCTTCAGACCTTGTCCTTAGAATTTGATCTTTATGGATCCTTAGTCATTTTTTAAGGAAATAAACACTCATAGGTAGCTATTATTGAAGATGTTGGAAATCAGCAGAAATAATGGTGATTATTTTTGAACCATCAACAAAATATATGTGAAGGTAATTTGTGCTTATTTCTGGAAACAAAAAAAGAAAAACTGAAATCTTGATAGGTATATTTAGCAAAATCCCGGTAGTAGTGACTTCTTAAACCCTACATCACTGTTTCAATGTGTCTATGGCATCAACATCAAAAGTTGCCACCAGTAGTGTGTGCTCTGAATGCAATTGGTTGTAAGCTTAAAGAAGATTCTGGAAAACGGAGTCTACAGTTTTAAAATAATTTTACACAGATCTTAGACTTTAGGAAAAGAATGTATTAAAATTGATTTTTTTAATGTATCTGAGAAATCTGCAGTTATCTATATTTAAAACATATATGTAAATATATATATATAGATATATGTAAATTAAAACCATTTTTAAGTAAGTACTACAGTTTATTTGAAAATATATAAAAGCATTTGTTTTTTCTTTCAAAGCCTTGACATGATAATTTCTTGGAATTATTTATAATTATTTCCACTTGTCAGTCTGCTTTGTAGGCATCATTTTAAGATTTTGCTTCATGACAGAACCTCAGAACCTACATGGATTTTTTCAATTCTGTGTCAACTAGTGATGACTTTTGAACAAAATGTTCCCTCATTTTCTATTCTGTGATTTAATTTAGAACTGGCATATGACTGATGATCCTAAGGGTTTTTTTTCTTTGCATTGTCTTTGATCTGGAGAGTGTTTTGACCACAGTTCAAAGCCATAACCTGAGGAGGAGTTTGACCTTTACAGGGTTGTCACTTGACACACAATTCCTGTGGTTTCTACAATTTTTACCTCGTTACACAGAATCACAGAATGGTTGAGGTTGGAAGGGGCTTCTAGAGATCATCTAGTCCAACCCCCGGGCACACGCAGGGTCACCTAGAGCACGTGGCACAGAGTGGCATCCAAGCAGATTTTGAAGATCTCCAGAGAAGGAGACTCCACAACCTCTCTGGGCAGCCTGTTCCAGGGCTTGGTCCCCTACATTCTAGGCTACAGAATGATCATGGAGTTTGGTGTGTGGATGTTGTCTAGTTCAAACATTTGAATCTGATTTATTTCAGAGTTTTCCTGTTGTACTTGCAGCATAAATTGAATGATACAATAGTGATCCTCAGTCATCACACCTTCAGCAGAGCTGAACATAGGAGTAAATGAGCTGGGTTAAAATGTTTTTAGGATAACTGTTTTTTTGTTCCTTTTAATTTTTAATAATAATTACATTTTCAAGGTAATTTCACTTTCACAAAAATTATCATCTGTTTATGTAGAATTTTGACTTCTATCTTAAATCCAGAAAACTATGACTAAAAAGTGTTATCTTATGCGTGGGAGATGTATTCCTCGTGACTCAGCCCATTTATGGACTGAGCTGTCAACCTGGATTACAAAGATGCAAAAAGGGGGATGGTCTGGTATGCTGTAGGTTACATGACCTAAATAGCCTGACTTGTAGAGAACACTGAGCTCCAGCAAGCTTTTAAATTATAATTCTTAAGGGGACCGTAACACCATTTCTGAGTCATATTTTTTAGCCTAGGAAAGGGTGGAAAGAACTTTGACTTAAAGAGTGCTTTTTTGACTTTTCAGTTGTAAGTGTTAAGAACAATTTGTGGAAGCAGTAATTATCAGGCAATAAAACTGGCTTCCTTGGTCAAGTCTGCTAGTTATGTTAAATGCAAGAGACATGAAGAAAGTGCCTTGAAAGATCAGTACATTAATGATGCTTCTTAAGGCAGTCTTTTGACTTAAGTGCTAATGAAATATTTGAAATCTGTTGTAAATCTTGAGGCCTTTACTCGCTTCTTACAGAAGGAACGTTTCATTGGCTTCTGTATGGCCTTGCCTGGCAAATAACTGAGCGAAACTGTTGATGTAAAACTGCAGCAGGAGACAGAGTTTGCAATAAAAAAAAATGCTGGATTTGTAATATAATAATTTACCTGTATTTTACTCTCTCAATGATTTCTTTCTGAACATACACACGTGCAAGCAATGTTCCTATCAATCAGCTATGCTTTCCTACTACATAATTGCTAGTGAAATAGCATGTAATTTGCTCTTCTCTCAGTGCCTACCATATTATTATTTCTGCCCTTATTCTTGACACAGTAAATGTTTTGGGGTAAAGAGGAAATGCAGACTAAACAAGACTCACTAGCCCATTTTATTCCATGATAATTCAATTATCCAGCAAAAGTCATAAAATATGTTGTCTCCACAGTATTTTTATACATACAAGGACTATATTCCACTCCTTTGCCACACGTGTTGTTGGAGCATATTTTTTTTTAAATATGCAGAGTTATTTTTGAATACAAGTTGCTTGAATTCCAATGGCTTGAAATGTACTCATGTATTTTACACAAGCTACACATATCTGTTTATACACTCTATAAACAAGTCAACCCAAGTAATAAGTATCTATTTAATACTTAAAATGGATGAAAGAGATGCTATTTATGTCCTACTCTCGACTTGTATATCCAAAAGCAAAACAAATCATTGATTTTTCAATCAGTTTCACTGCTTTTCCTGTCATTTTGTTACTTTATACTGTGCCCCAAAAACAAGTCTGTTACCACTTTCTACTGAGAAATACATAAGCATACGAAATGGTAATTTAATTATTTACTGCATAAGGTCATGTGATCATGCCGTGAGACCAGCAGAGTGTAAGCAGTATGTTAGTTAAGTAATTGTTAAGTTTAGCTGCCCAAACTTACCTATATCTCCTGTGAACTATAGAATAGCCTTTCTTTTTTATTGTACAGAATTTGTATAGAATTCCATGATTTGTGAAGAGATTGTGGGAAGAAACACACTTCTCCATAGACTTTTTGTTCAGATAAAAACCACAGTTAAAAGGTCAGAAATTTAAAAGTCCAAAAGTACATATTTTTATTGCATTGGTCAAGTTAACAGACCCATTTTGCCTTATAATCCTCTTTTGATATTATCCTCTCTAGGCTTCTCTGAAGCCCAGACTCTGCAACCTGTAAAGACTTCACTAAAAGTTTGTTCTCAGTTAAGAAAATGAAGGAACAAACTTAGAACATTATAGATTCTCCAGAACAGATCTCTATGCTCTAGAATAAGAAATCTCATACAATAGCTGTTCCACTGTCTGATGTCATAAAGGGAAGTAGGGGAAAAAGATAAAGGGGCTACCTTTTTTAAAATTTCACCAGAGTATCCTTCATGTATCATGTAACGGCTAAATTTTTGTTGACTAAGACAAAGTCCATTTCTGACACCTCTAAACCTTTCCAAATTTTTATCAATGAAAATATAAACATAAATAGAATTAATTGGTACATAAAGTAAAATGGAGGTTTTTGCTAGGCTGACTGCAGTAGTTGAGTGAAAGCTATATAAATTTAGTAACAGGTCAAAAATCACAATGGATCATTGTCTCCTACATATTCTCAAGTTTTCTTGTTAACTGCTAAATTAAGCAGCTAACAGCTGTTAGCGAAGCTCGTAATAGATCTGCAGTCATGTGTTCTTAATGATTCATTCTGATTATGCTTATCTTTGTGTTACCTAAAATGAAAGTCTCTCAGTAAATATGGTGTTTGTCTGCTTATTATTATACAATAGATTTACCTCAGATTGATTTCCTTCTTAAAGATACATTATTATGGCAGTGAAACTTTTTGAAGTGTAGTTTTTGTCATTGTAAGGGTTAGCTGTTTAATACTCATGACTCTTTTTCTGATCTTAAAATGTGTGCTTGTGAATCATTTACAAGGAACAGCATCAAGTTTTACTAAAATTTTGGGTTCCAGAGAAACTGGACAGTTGGAATAATGTGCACAGATTGCTACATAGCCATTTATAATGTAATCCAGTATGACCTGAGAGACACATACACAGGTTCTGAAAAGGCATTGTATTGTGGCACTAAAGAATGAGGACAGGAAATGTGCCTCTGCAGGATGCTTTCCTCTCTAATTTTTTCATGGGCTCTTTGCACTGGTCCTGGACAGTAAGTCATTGTTTCTTGAGGAGTTGAATCTTAGAACTTCTACTCCTTCAAACTGGGCTGTCAGCCACAGTTCCCTGTCAGTTGCCTGTAAGTAGTTCTCTGGGCCTCTCTCATTTTCCTCTGACTGAAGAGCTTTGTGTTCAGGCAGTGACAGCAATCAAAACCAGGAATGAAACTCTCCATTTTGGATTTTTTTTTTTTTTTTTTTTTGTATTTGAGGTTCATTAGAAAAGACAGATCTCTAACAAATACAATCCTGCATAGTGTGCTACTCTCTGAATCTGGGAGAGGTTCATGAAAATCTCTGCATGATTGGACCTTCTAGGACTAAGAATTTTGTGAAGGTGCTGCCTGTCAGTGTTGGTTCCTTTTTTTCACAATTTTCAGTTACAGGGCATATGCAAGTTTAGTTCTGCTTTGAAAGCTGGCCAAAAGTGCCTTTTATGACTTCTTTGTCTTTTTTGACATAGTAAATATAGTGATTTTCACTCAAGCTCAAGACCTATAAATGAGGTAGATTCTCTCCTCTAGCACAAATGGTAGCTGGATCTGAAAGCAGATTTAGATTGTTGAAGTAGGATTAAGGTGAAATCTGTCTCTGAAATTCCGTCTTGAAATCCTTAAAAACCCTCTTAAGCTTCTGCCTAGCTCAAAATGCAACTCCCAAACTTCTGCTGGCTTTTAAAATCTTCCAGTGGCTTTAGTTCTGTTTCTACAGATAACCAGCTGAATCTTACAGCCTTTACTTAGTTTAGCAGCTCAGCACCTTGCTTGTACCTTGGAAGAACTGGGATTAAGAAGCTTGATGTTCATCTGTGTGCCTTCCCTAAAGAGGTCAGGGCTTTATGCCTTCTGTGCAGTAAGAAGATTTAGGCTCACACTCGCTGAAGACATGGTCATTTTTGTAGTGCATTCATTGCGCCACTTCTGTTGTAAGCAAATCCATGTTGTATTTTTTGGGTAAATGGGAACATGGCTGTAAAGTGTGTTGGTTCTCAGCCTTGTTTCATTATATGGGATTTGGAGTATCTCTATCCAAGGGACAGGGGAAGGGCAAGGAGTCAATTTTCCTAACACCTTTGCTTAGAACATTTTATTTCACTGTCACTTTTATAAACCCAGTTGTTATTTAATACTAATCAAGACTCTCCCAAAGGTCTTAAATGTTAGTTAGCTTACTGAAATCATAGCGGAGTGTAGTTACTGTATTTTTCTCTGCTTCTTTCCATTAACTATTAGATTTAGCCAGCATGAAAACAAGCTCACTGTCATATATGTGTGTTAGTGGAACTGCAATGTGAATTGTCTCCAGATGAGATTGTGAGATTGGTATATTTTCCTTTTGAGCAAAACATTGTGTGTTATTCTACACCAGAACCTGTTAGTATCTGTAGGAGCCAAACACGCTTTTAACATTAACTGCAGTGAAAAAAAATTAAGAGGAAAAAGAGGTTAAATGGCTGCTGTGACCTGGGCCAACTGGTTACAAGAAGCTCTGTGAGCATAGAGCAGGCAATCCAAATAGAGTTTGGAGAAACTGCTGCAGTATAGAGCAACATGGTGCCGGGAGTGCAAGGGAAAAGGTTTTACGAAATGCAAAATAACATATCCAGCTATTGTGACCAAAAAGATAGTCTGTTTGTTTCTCAAATGCAGTCAAGGAAAACTTTACACTTGATGCTATGCTCCTTATCACCCCGAGGAGCTAGATCCCATAAAACAGAAGTCAACAGCTGCTGTTCCTTTTCTTAAAGAAGACTCTATTGCATAGTGTCAGTTGAGCCTAACTTCACCCAAAATTTGCTTTTCACCCCAAAATTGCCTGTAATTAATAATAAAAATAATTATTAATAAAAAAGCATATAAAAAGAGAGTAGCCTGATATAAGACTGGGAAATTTACCTGAACACATCCTCATTCATCCAACAGTAACACTTTACATTTATGATGCCTCCCATTGTATCATCTGAAATATCCACGTATCTGTATCACAGCTAAGGAAATTGAGGGATTGGGATGGGACAAAACACCTAGCCAATTTGCAGGACAGCTCTCCCTTGTAAATATCACTTGCGTGGAGCATGTATCTTATGCTAAATAACTCAAGGGCTGTTTTGTTAATGATTTCAGTGGGGGCTGGTCTAGTTTCTGAAGAGCTCCTTCAGGATTTGTGTTATTCAAATCCATTTATGCACACTTAGGAAGTATAAACCTTAATAAGAACAGTTTGCCTGATGAAAATAGGTCATTGCTAGTAATGCGCAGGCAGAGAAGGATTTCCTTAAACATTTCAGTATCCTTACAAATAGAGGTAAAAAGCAGAATGAGGCCTGACTTAAAGGTTGCTAGCACATAAATGTTACCCTGTTAGGCTCCTGTAAAAGATAAAAAGATGTTGGTACTAATGTTTCAGCATTCGGTTTTGAGAGAATGGGAAGGAGAAGGGAGAAGACCCCAGTTCTTGGTTTTATTACGAAGTTGAGCTTGTCAATTTTAATACTTTTTCCTATAGTATGTTAATGGTATTTCTATTGTTACTATTGCATTTCCTAACTAAATGTTCTCCTGCACATATTATTTTTCCAGTTAAGCTATACAGACGTAACACCAGGCAGGATCCCTCTATCAGAATTTTTAATTAAGGACTGTTGTAGACATGACAGAATCTATTTGCAGAGGAATGATACAGAGACATAACGATAAAAGTGGAGGCGTGATTATTGCACAGCTGCTTATATCTGCATTAGTAAAAATCCACTGTGAACTCTTCAGATGTACTTGCTTTCATTCCAGATAAACATACTATGTGTGTAAGCAAACAGCTTGTGTTAAGAACATCAGTCTGCTAGTTAAAAGCCGAACTACTTTTCACTTTTATTTCTCTTAATTACTTGGTGAATATAATCTTTATAATGTGTCCTGCCAGAATAAAATGTACTGTGTAAAACTACAAATCAGTGACTGACCCAGAGCAATGAATAGCTCTTGACATCCAAGTATCTCCCTGTCTTGTTTAAAAAAGAAAATCTATGAGTACTTGACCTTGTGTTTAGTTATTCACATATCTGTAACAAATGGAATCAGTAAATCATCTCCAGCTCTTATTACTCTTTATAATACTTGAGGCTTCTAAAGAGATGTTTCATATTTTAAAACTTTCTAAAAATAATTATTCAATAACTATGAGGCTTCTCTTCTGTTCTGCCTTTATGATGCTCTACTGTAATAGTAAATTTGAAATTAACTAATTGATTGCACAAAGAACTCATTAAGAACAGTCTGTGGAAAATTAAAGATTAATGATTCCCGCCTTCCCCCTTTTAAGAGATTACTTTGTGCCTGTCAAATATGCTAACAAAAGATTATGATCACAGGAGTTACATGGGATAGAGATACAGTACTATGTAATTAAAGACTGTGTCTAAATTTCTTCATAAGAGTCAATGAGAGTAAGTTATCCAGCTAACAGTTTCAGTACTTCACAGCAACATTTAACTTATTTTTATTTGATTTTTTTTTTAAGATTCAGTATGCCAAATTAGTCTTTCATGTAACTTCAGTACATGGAATTGAAAGACAATGTCCTGCACAGTTGATATATGGACAAGCAACCTTGAACTGTATTTTGTTTCTTTGCAACTATCTTTAGGAGGAGAAAGGTTTCATTTGTTTTGTTTCAAAGAAAAAATAAAATCTCTATCTTTGAAAAATATTGTGGACCAGTGTCTTTTTTGCACCTTCTGCTCTAAGGATATTGTTCCATATGCTCATTATTTCTCTATTACAGCATCTCCTGACTGTGTTAGTTTTGAGTACTTGTGAGGGAGATTTTAAAAGTGTATTTCCCTCCATCCATAAAATGCTGGTAAACAGGTACAGAAAGAGCATCTGCTGCTATCATGTTGTATGCATAGCTTTGTTTATGTGAATGACAGTGTGAAGTATTGCTTTTTTATTGTGTTGAATTTTCTGATGATTATAAAATAGAGAAAGAGGGAGCTGCATTGTGCATTATTTTATAGGTAAGTTATATTTGAAGTTCCAACACTGGATTCCATTACAGATGCTGGTATAGTTGTGTGATATATTTTTGTATGCAGGCACAGTTTTGTATTAAGGAAAAAAATATGTCACAGAGAATTTCATATTTGGTCACTAATCCATCAAGGTGGAGGGGATGACCTCGGTTACAACATACTTGTATTTCAGTCCAAGTGAGACATCCTTGGGAGCTAAATCATGACAGGGGAATTATAAACCAAAGCACTGTTTGACTGTAGCATGTACAGGTCCATGAGTTTTGCCCCAGAGGCCTGCAGCTCCTGATGAGCTGCCTCCTGAGATATCGTTTTTCAACCCAGTTAATCAAAGTGCTCATTATAGATTAATTGCCAAAAAGACACTCAATTGGCAATGAGATGAAACAAATTGCCCCATACTGTTTCACAGTAAATATTTGTGTTTGGGAATGAAAGATGCGGCACCTGCTGATGCTGAAGAAAGCGTGTGATCACCAGAATATCATCGCTGTTCTTATACCAGGACACTTCCATGAACCTACCGATTCAGTCCCCAGTCTCATCTGCACCTTGCAGCACTGCAGCATGGTGCCCTGGCACGAGCTCAGTACAGAGGCAAAGGGAGCACCGCTGCGACCCTCCTCTTCCTCACATCACACCTCTGTCCATCTCTGGGCCACACCATATCCTGCTTCCCATGGGAGACCTACACAACATGAGACTGTTTTTGGGAGACTAATGTTCAGCCTATTTTTACCCCATTCTGCAGCCGTGCTATTAGGCCTTGGTGGGGTATGGTGCTACCTTGGGTTATTGTTGTCTGTAAAAATATAGTATTTTTTAAAAGGCAGATGCTATAACTAGCTTTTTTTTGTTTGTTTGTGCAGCTTACAAATGATGATTTGAACTCTCCAAATTTCATATAACAAGCCTGATACCAGTACTGTTTAATCTTTTAATGCCTTTTTAATGAAAAGTTTAATGCAGTTTTCACAAATGAAATTTGAATGGCCTTACTTGTTTAATGATTTTTCATATGAAAGTAAGAGAGCATCATGGGTACCGATGCTTTTATTTTTGCTGGAGACAGTTTGTTCAGGAAAGCAAAGTTGTTTTGAAAAATAGAAGGCTTAGTGTATGTGCAGTGGTGGCTTATCCAGAAGTCGTGTTGCCTGTACATGTATGTGTGAATATATGGTGTTTTAATTCTGTGTGAAAATGCAGTCCTGATGATGGCAGCAATACCAACTTTCACGGTAACATGTGCTGCTCTTGTTGAGTGGAGCTTGGCACTTAATACCTATAGGAATGAGCATATCTTTTACTGTCCAAATCAGGAGGAGAAGGCTTTGTATGCACATGACTCCGTCTCTGTCAGCCTTCCTCTCTTGCTGTGGAAAGGAACAGCAGGAGCACGGGGACGTTTCAAACCCATATTCTCTGTGTGTGGTTTTCCTTTTCCCTGCCCCTTTCTCCGCCCAGGATGCGACTTTGTGCAAATTGCATGTCCCGCTGCAGCCAGGAAGGCCCGCGAGGAGCAGATGGCTGCACAGATTGCCAGGAACCGTCTTCATGCGTCTTTCGAAGGGCTGACGGTGCGAAAAGCGAAGCTGAGCAGCAGCCCGCGCCCTGGAAGCCGACTGCCTGGCTGAATTTTGAGGCCGGATGGTTTCCCCAGGATGCAGGTTGCTAGGAGACTCTGCCTGGCAGCATCCCTGCTCCAGCAGCGATGCCTGTGTCTGCCCGCCTTTGCTCTGCAGAGGGAGTTTTCCCTTTAATGAGGGAAATGACCACAGCCAGACAGTTCATCCAAGTTTCATCTTTGGACATTTCTAATGGAAAACACTGCGGTAGTCAGTGTACATAAAATGAGCATGTGGGGCTCAGGGGCATTTTATAATCATCAGAAAATTCAGCTCAGACCCACACACAGCTTTACAGCGATTATGGCAGGTGTGAATTGGCACCTTCATTATACTGATTAACTGTATTGAGCAAAAATACTGTTTTCCTTGTTCTGCCTCCTCTTCTGAACCTTTCGTGACTAAGACACATATTGCTTATACACTTTTTGTGATGCTTTTAAATTTCTAATATCTTGCAGAAGGGTGACATGTTCTAGAATTATTAGAGTTTGACAGAGTATTAATAATCTTCTGAGAACTGGCAATATGTGCTGGTGAAATGAGGTGTGTAGGTATGTTAAATATGCACGTGGTATGTGTTTACAGGATCCCCCATAGATGTGGCA
The DNA here is from genome assembly GCF_059628265.1 of Tinamus guttatus. Taxonomy (NCBI): domain Eukaryota; kingdom Metazoa; phylum Chordata; class Aves; order Tinamiformes; family Tinamidae; genus Tinamus; species Tinamus guttatus. The sequence continues at coordinate 990,746 of NW_028288984.1, forward strand.
GAAATATGCATAATGACTATTGCAAATATTCAAGTGATAATTTAGCTAATTTCCATCCCTATAATTTCTGCATCTGCAGCAGGAATTACCATAATGCAATTAATGTTGAGCTAGTAACTTTTGTAAATAAAATGGCTTGTTTGTTGAAGATATGTGGCAGAAAGCAAAATATGGCATGCTCCAACTTTTAAGACATAGACATAAAGAAGATATGTGAAATGAAATAACTTGAGAACAAACTGCCTGGAGCACAGATTTCTTTATGCATATCACTGTATTGAAAAGTATTAGGTTGTAAGACTGATTTTTAAAGTGGTGTCTTTGAATTCCTTTTTTTTTTTCCCTTTACTTTGGCCAGTGTTTACCTTTCTCAGAAGTTATGACCAAATGGACTGATCATGACAAACCGCAACAATTGATCTTCATTAGAAAATTACTATGTGAATTGTTTGTTGAAAGGAATTTCAACATGTTAATGCTACACATCCGAGTCAGCTTCTGCACCCAGAAAGTGTGAGTTTAGCATTGAGTGCTTTGTGCGCTCACATTATTCAAGACCTATGATTGATAGTGCTTACTTTTATGCAAGTAGTATGCTTGGTATTTCATACTCGAGCAGTAGACCAGAGCCTCCTAAATCCTAAGAATCCGTTTTTGTGTGTGTGTGTGTGTGTTGCTCTTCAAAGAGCAGCTAAGACATTAATGCAGCAGTAGGATGTGTGGAACAGGATTTGGTGCCTCATATAACACCAGGTCAGACTGCCTACTTTGGCTTTGTAGAGCAGATACTCTCACTGAAGCTAGGTGAAGCTGAATATTCGTATTGCTCAGATTAACTCTGAAGTGAACGTGGGAAGCCTGAGTTACTATCTTGGTACTCACATCTTTTCTCCTGTCCCACAGTAGCCTTTTATTCATTGTCTGTGTTGGATACTTAGTGAGTAATATTCAAATTCACTTTGCATGCTCTTGCATTAGTAAAAAGTGGCTACTTTGCACTGATAGAAGCAAATGACAAAAGGTAATCCCAGATGATGAGTAATGGCCTCTTTTCACTGGTGGCCACTGACAGAACTAGAGGTAATGGCCACAAACTGAAGCACCAAAAGTTCCTCAGGAAATGAATGAATTTCTTTTTAACAGTGAGGGTGACAGAGCACTGGAACAGGCTGCCCAGAGAGGTTGTGGAGTCTCCTTCTCTGGAGATCTTCAAAACCCGCTTGGACGCAGTCCTGTGCCACGTGCTCTAGGTGTCCCTGCGTGTGCAGGGGGATTGGACTAGATGATCTCTAGAGGTCCCTTCTGACCTTAAGCGTTCTATGATTCTATGATTCTCTGTGCATGTCCTTCCTATGGTTATAGAGTTACGTAGGGAATGACATGGACTTGTAGTTATATCATCTTGCTGAATGGAAAGAAACACAGTGCTTGCTCACTGTGTACTAGCATGCCTTATCCAAGATTTTCTTCAAATATACTAAAAAGTCCATTGATCTGTCATGCAGATGAGATGTTAAACATTTAAGAGTAAGGAACTGATGCAGATTTTGAAAATAATTGTGGAGCACTTACCATAACTACTTGACTTTCAATTTTTGCATGAACACTTCTATGAAAACATGCAATGCTCTTTTTTAGTAAGCAGTGCTGCTTTTCAGTAACAGATGGTACATGCAGTTATATAAGTCTTTGCTATGTTGGATTCTTTATTTGCCAGGAGGGTATAAGTATTGACATGAAGCATATTTTCCCTATGGCCACCATTTTGGCCAGATAATGAGTGCATTGCCAATAAACCCAGCCTGCATAGGAATTTAAGGGGATGTTGATTTTGTTAAGAAACAAAGAAAATGGGCTTAACCCTTAGCTATATCTTTTAATAATAGTACTCATCATTTTAGAATGAAATTGACAACAATCGTTCTTTGAAAAATTATTAGAACCCATAAAATATGCCCTGCTCTCTATATGCAGAAACTTTGAGTCTTGCTTCTAAATACCTTAGGAAGCCATCTGTTCATATTGGAATTCCAAAAATGTGTGCTTTTTCCTTCTAAAGAGGCATATTCTTTTGACATGAAATGAGGAGAAAAAAATGAAATTACTTGCTGAAGTTTAGATATTCTCAGAAATATGCCATTTTTTTTCTTTCTTATTCCCATTTGGATTTTCAGTAATAAGTCATGTGTTGATGTTTTTAATTTCATTGCATGTTTTTTTAAGAGTGTTTTTTTCCTTTTCCTGTTGGCTTTAACTTGCAAGGGTGCTGTTGAGATTGGGCAGACCACTAGAGGTCAAAATAAATTTTACTTTGTATTTTTTTGTCCCATCCAAAGCTGTAAGTTCCAGTAGAAGTTAGCTCTTGAGATTTTCCTTTGCTATTATTGGGATCATTCACAAGGTCAGGTCACATTAAAGCTAACCAATTATAAGCTAGATGCTTGTTGATGTTTCACATTAAAATACTGTGTAATAATTGCCTCATGTTCATGAGAAATGAAAATGTGTGAAAATGATCATTTATTGCAATATTAGGTTCCCGTACTGAACTAACAAAGAAAGCTAGACTCACTGCACCTCTATCTCATTCATCTCTAGTGCTGTGTATATTTTGTGCTTATGGGAATTTTTCCCTAAATTTAAAATCACAGAACAAGGAAGGAAACACTGACACTGAATGGTCTAAAATAGCCTGAAGTGTCTCTTACTTAGAAAGCAACTGATAAAATGTCTTAAAAAAGCATATCACATTATCAGATTACACCTTCCTTATTCAGAAGTGTGACTGGATTTTTACCCCTCTAGCTCTGAATTTAGGTGATTCGGAGAGGGGATTCTTCTGATGGGCCTTTCTGTAAAGTCAAACAAGCAGATCTACTTGTTTGAGAGAGCTTTTGACTGAAGGTATCTTTACCACATCTTAAGTGCACCTGAGCCAAAATTTGTGTGGCCCATCTGACTAAATTATAAACCAAGATGACAGGTTTGTAGATTAAAATATCAACGTTTTTCTGTTTGTGTGTGTCCATCTGATGTTTCAGTGCTTCTGTTCAAAGTCTTCCTAGCAAAGGTTAACAGGTAGTATTTTAGTAACACGTGTCTGGAAGCCACCATCTCCTAATCTGATTATTGAACTAGCATTTGGGACTGTACTTTGGTATAATAAGCGTAATTCTTTCAACCTTTGCTGCAGACTGCATTTTAATTTGTTTTATTTTAATAATATTTTAAAACAACATTAGCAAAATGGCAAAGTTTCTGGAATATGCTCTTTACACATGGTTTGTTTCAGTTTGGTTTAAATAATTCTAACAACTGGGTTGTTTTAAAAACACCGGACATATTACAGCAATGCAACTGCTTGTGGTGCCCTTTTTTACAGGTAGAAATTCAATCTGAATTGTGAAAGAGAAGAAAGGAATTGAACTTTGCTTAAATACTTAAGTATTCAGATGCATCTACCCATCCTTTAGTCATGGTTCTGTAGGCTAGAGCCTCAGCAGGTAAGAGGAACAGGGGTAGCTTCAGCAAGGGAGGAAAACAAATCCAATAATATGTATAGTAACACCCCTCACCAGAAAATGCGTGTAAGTGCTCTTCATGTTCCAGATACCACGTGATACAGAAGCGGTATAGCTTAAGTGAGTGAGTTCACTGGATTTTAGCTGGGAACTAAACGCTCAGATTTTAAAACCTGCTGACTTTGTGTAAGGCTGCTGACCTCCCGACTTGTGTAATTAAGAAGAAAGGTGAATTGATTAAAAAATTGAAGGTAAAATCAGGTCAAGTACTAGTGTAGAGTCACACACTTCATTTGCTGAAGTCAGTAGCAAGTTTTACATATTTTGTTAAAAGGTAATGATGGCCCTGAATATAGCAATTTTAGCAAGGAGAAATTTCCAAGACAGTCATTCTTGAATACAGGAAAACCCTTATGCCCAAGGTGGAAGAAAATGGCCCAATTTCTTAATGTGGAAACAAAATACTTTTAATAAACTGATAAACTTTTTTGTCTTTTTTTTTTGTCTTTTAAAGAAAAAAAAAGAAACTGTAATTAAGAAATGTAAAAAAGTATTCATATTAGTCTTGTAACATTCATATTAAAATAGATTAGTCCTAGGTTTTAAAGCACTCAGTTTAGGTATAATGAATACAGTTGAGAAAGAACCACTCTGATGAGTTCAGGCTTTATGCAGGAGTGGGTATTACCACTAAGACCATAGATTCCATAGAAGGTCTAAAACAAAATTTTAAAAAGATGTTTGTTGAAAGAGTACTGCACATATTGACCAATTAATGAAATTAGTTCAAAACAAGTATACTATTATATAAATAATATGATATCATTATTATTTATATTATATTGCCGATGTAATTATTACATAATGCATATATGCAAAGAGACAAATCAATGTTACATGATGCTTTAAATTATGTCATGTCTTGTGATTTTTTTAGTGTATATATAAATCTTTCCTTGTATTTAAAAATACTTTTCAGGACAATTGATCTTCTTATATCTGCAAAATTCAAATACATATAAATAGTATTTTGTAAATAAATACAAATTATAAATCACCAAGGAAAAATAAATGATTTTTAAGTACTGATAGCATTGATTTAGGTTAAATATTAATTATTAAATATCAAATCAAATTATTATATGAAATAATATTAAATAATTTTATTAAATTTATTAATTAAATTATAGATTTTTTATATATATGAATACAGAGAATAAATAAACTGTTCAAAGAGAATTACATGATTACTTCTGTGCAGTTTAAGGAATTTTTGCTTTTCAGTTGAACAATAAAAGAAAATCTAAGACTATAGTTTTAGGGTGGGCTGGGAATGAAGAAAAAGAGTTTTATTTGGACAACAGGATTTTAATAATTTTAGAGCTCTAAAGTGGTGCTTTCCCACTATAAAACCCTTTTCTGAGCAATGAAGAACCTCTTGTGTAAGGCAATTTGTTTGTGCACCTTTCTTCAATCTGTATATCTGGTATGTGGGGAATTTCCTCATAGTTAATGCAGACCTAAGTCATGCCTGTATCCCTAGAGGTGCACACATCACTGGCCCTGGGGAGTCCTTCTGCGGAGCTCAAACAGGTCCCAGGAGCCACTAGTTGGGAAAAGGAGAATCTGGGATATTATGAGGTTCGTCAGTGGCATTTTAAGTTAGCTTTTCAGAGAAAAAATCAAGTAGGAGCTGCCCAGAGGACAACCTAGCTCTTACCCTGATATGGGCTGAGGGCTGTTGCTGTTGCTTTCACTGTGAGCCCAAAGACCTAGGGTTTTACTAAGGGTAAAAACTGGGATTTGCCAAAGGGGGACCAAACAAAGTATAAATCCTCCCTGTATATTCAGTTGTCAGTGATGGAGGTAACAGCTCTCCTTTATGGCTCTGTATGGTTCACAGGAGTCATACCTGCATCAAGAAGACACTATACCTGAAGAAACTTGTGTATCCCTGCTAAGACGTGACAGGTCTTCCTCTGGAGCTCCATACAAACTCCATACACAGAAACAAACTTAGAACACTGAGGTCAAAATTAATATCCTAGCCCTGAGCCTAAGCTGCATGTCCTGTGCAGTGCATTACACAAGCAGTAATGTAGCTATGACAAAATTAACATTATCTGTCTTCAATACTGTCCAAAGACAGATGCTTTCTGCCTTCAAATTCTGTGAGAAAGCATACTGTGACAGCTAGAGGAGGATTTTCAGGTTGCTTTGTTTTATGAACAGTTTTCAATTTATTTTTAGATAAAGCACAACTTTAAAAAAACATTTTCACATGCAATTTTACCTGAAGAGTTCAGAACAGAACAGTTGCAATGAATATACATTGGTATTTCCACACTTTGCATCTCTATAAAGATATGCAATTACAAAACATTTAATGATGTTGAAACATTATCACTTTTGCCATTACAAAATTTATTTACTTTAAATAGTAGAGTTTACCTCTTGTTTAATAAACTGTCATGTCAGTTTTACAATTATGGCATGATTTACAACTGTGTCATGAACACTCAGTGAGGTGAAAGTCGACAAAAAGATTTCAGATAGAGTTACAAAGTACATGTAAATTCTTCTAGAGCTACAAAATCATCAATACCCAACCAGCTATAAACCATTAAAAAAAGCTGACAATTCCATTCTGTATTAAGAATCAGAGGATAATTCTCTCAGCAGAGAGAGAAAAACAAGGCTGATGTATTGGACTTAGTGAGAAGCTGATAAACTGTATTTTATATAACTGGAGCTTGTAGAGGTAATTTTGAGCATTGCAAGTAATGAATTCCAGCAAGGAACCTGAGAAACAGCAAAACCATTAAATCAGTATCTCACATCTTTTGTGCCAAATAGGCACCTCAGAATTGAAGCACTCTGCAAGTGATTAAAGTGTTTTGTTCAGTGTTACCTCAGAGAGGTTATGTAAAAGCAATATTTCTTCCAAGAAACAAAGTAAATACAAAGCCTTTTCTGAGCTGAGAATTCTCTATTAGTGTTATCTAAATCAGAAGTGTTTTGTAGGGTCAGAACAAGAACTCTTAGTTTCCTGGAACAAACTTCTGTCAGATATAAGAAAAGAGGATTTAAGACTGAAGTCTAAACTACAAAGAAACAGAGAAGATCTAGTTTTGGCTTTTATGTCATCCATTGTCAATCTGGGTATCTGTAGTCAGAGGACTTTTTGCCTAAAATGTAATCATAAAGTTATTTCATTCTTGTGGGTAGTGGTAGGATCAAGCTTGAGTTGTATGTTTTGTTTGTTTGATTTGGTTTGGTTTTTTTTTGGGTTCTAGTTCTTAAAACACTACAAAACCAATGTGAAATACTATAAATTATATTATAATAAATAGTGCTTTGATATTTGAAATTACTTGCTGAATTTTTATTTATAAAGGATTATTGCGTATTCCCTTAAGCAATAGGTAAACAGACACTGAACCAAATCATATAGCTTAGGATACTCTAAGATTTATGAATATGTTTTTGTGTGATTTATTAAGACTGTTAACTGACTGTCTAGCTATCTCAACTCTGGTAATGAGATAAAGAATTTTGTAATCTCTAAACCACCAATTCGCATTGAAATGAGTAAGTAGTACTAAAAGTAATGATGCCTTTGGTCTGGCTCAAAGCCTTCTCCTTCCCTACATTAAACCATTTAGAAGAATGGTGGAGGAAAACTGACAGTATACAGAGAATTAACTAGTCTTTTAGTTCCAGGAGAGTTGCTGTGATTATAAGGGCGATATAGCAGCTTATAAACAGACTTCTACTGTTACTAGCCTGGATAATCCACTGATTTATTTTTTCACCCCCAAAAAGGAGAGACATTGTCTGTGTGACAGTTTATTTGAGTCTCCTTGACAGTTTACTTGAATATTCTCTCTCATTAAAAAAGAACAAGGTGCCAAGAAAAATGGGTGCCTTTGACAGTACCTTTGCATTATATGGTCTGGTGTGTCTGCAACATCAGGATTCAGTCCAGTGTCTCCTGCCTGGTCTGTGATTGTTTAGAAGCTGAAATTTGTAGTATAATTTTCTGGCCCATTTGCTGATTGTGACAGATTTATTTGTGTGATATACTTCCATCCTATTTCAATGTCCTAATTCAAAGCTTACAGAATGACAGTACTGTGTTTTCCTAAGTTATGTTTCCTATGGGACAGTTTCATAAAGCAAAATGATGAACTCAGCTTTTTCTTTCTATAATTAGTAGTGCTGTTGGTAGACTCCAGGTTTCTTTGTTATTCAAATGAACTGGTATTGACAAGAATTTTTTCCTTATTTTTAGTTTATCCGGCACAATTCAGAATATATTATCCTCTTGTTCTGTGTAGACATTCTGATGTTTAAATGGGCACTGAATTAATTAATTGTTATGTAAGCCTGCAGTTGCTAAATGTTGTAGGGAAAGTGTAAAGAACTATACTAATTTTCATTTCAACAGTCCAGTTATGTAGGACAATTAGTCTCACATTTCTTTTACTCCATTAAGTTATTTTATTTCAATTATATGTATTCAAGGATTTAGAGAACAGTCCTGCACTGTTCATTCATTGGTTTTTATGGCTTTGTGGTCTTGTTTGTGGTAAAATCCTGAATAGCAAGTGGTCTTGCAACTAGACAGCTAATTGATTCTGATTAAAGGATGGTATTTAGGCAAATAAAACCAACCTGTATATATAGTTTTCTAAAAACTCAAACAATATTTAACCTTAATGCATACAAATGCATATAAAAATCCATGAAGTTCAGTGTCCCTAAAATTGAAGCTATTCAGCATTGAAAAATGAAATATTGTTGTAGAGCTGTTCAGTAGTACAGAGTTGATGCAAAATGTTGCAATAGAACCATGAGTGAATTTTCTGATGGCATAAGTAAAGTGATGTATGAAGGTACTATATTATTTTGTTACAAAGACATCTTTTTTCCTATCATAATGTAAATGAGTGTCACAATGACCTTCTCTTTCCTATCACTCTTAGGCATTTGTGCAGTTAAGCATTGACAGTGCTTAAGTGCTGAAGTCAGTATTTATATCCAGAACTGAAAACCTACAGATTTTCGAAATGGTCTGGAGACTGCAGGTGTTTTTTGCAGGGTATGTTGTATGATGTGGCAGATATGATGCCAGCAGCCCTGAGGTTTTGTAAAGCTGCTTGTTGTGGAGTGTTACGAGCTCTACTGAAGAGGTGAGTCCTGGCAGTGGCTTAGTGTGTTGGTGGTCAGCTGCGCTGGGACACTGGCCCCCAGAACCTTTCTAAATTACCCTAGGATTGAAAATACTCCAAAAACTTCAGACAAATGATAAACTTGATTGTGGTATTTCAGGTATGTCATAGAGAGAGTTGTGGGGAAGGCTTTCTGAGCTGATAAATTTATGTTGACTTTTTTTTTCAGTTTGACTTATAAGTTATGTACAGCTCTCTTCATTTGAAAGGAAATGCATGTATTCATACAAGCAACCATTGGTATTTGAAAGCCAGCAAGGGTCAAGAAAGGAGAAGAGGAACAGTAATGGTTAGAGAAACCCACTTGCTAAGGCCATGAATGGTGAATGATTTATTTTTTAGAAGTTTCATCTATTATCCTTTAGATCATTTATCCTTGGTGCATAACCCAAGAAGTGTAAATCTCACCCCAGAACAGCTTGCAAACTAAAAGAGGCTATTGCCTACAACCCTATTGGGTGTAGAAGAACCCTGTGGGGTGTAAGGAGAAGTGTATTTGGATATGGAGCAGAGGGGAGACTTACTAAGGGCTGTTTTAAGGAGATTGTGGGACTTTATGACTTTTTCTGTTACTGAAATTTGAACGATTTAGAAGGATGCTTGGAAAGGATCAAGCATATTCCAATTAGTAACACCATGCACTGTGTGTGCAGTGTGAAATTGTCTTGTGCACGTTAGTGCTTCACCTCCTTTCCCTTTCCTGGACACTATCATTTTGAGCTATTGCTATACCAGCCTAATTGCAAGAAGTCTTCCCTATGCTTTCAACTAACTGTGGGGAAATGCTATGCTTTTTGAATATTCTTGCACCATCCATCAACTCCATCCACTGCGCACAAGAAGAGCAAGTGTGAGTGAAAATGATCTTCTTCTAGAACACCTGTGAGACAAAAACAGCCAGAACATGTTGGTAAGAACATCACAGAGTGCTTATCTGCAGCAAACATTGAGGTGCTCTTCCACTTCAAGAAACTGCAACACTTCAACTTTCTCTTGTTGCCAGAAGATCTCTCATAAAAATAAATACGGCAAACATTTTGATGAGTGAAAAAGAGCTTAACAGAGACTGTAAAGGAGGAAATGTATTACCTAATGGTTTATTTGAACTGTTTTTCCGTGCAATTACAACTTTTATTTTTGTTACCTAACTTCTCTTCACATGTGCTAGTCCTAGCAATCGTACTGCAGTAAAGGATGACAGTGTTATAATGAATCACAGCTTTTGTTGTTACACTGCCAGCGAGTACCCAGAAGGATTAATTTGAAATGGAAGCAGAAGTTGAATCCACTCAGGATATTGAATATTTTGTTCGGGATGTAATCCTTGTTTAGGAGCTTTAGCTACTGCTTAGTTAAAAAAAAAATGCTTTAAATCTGTGTGGGACTGAGGAAAAACAATTACTCAAAAGTTGTTTTAGATGCTTATCAAAGAGAGGAAAAGAGTTCATTTGAGGGTAAGATATGTCATTTAACAAGTGTCTTTACTCCTTTTAGGCAAAGTTAGAAAATAAATAGTTGCTACTGCTCCAACAAATACCCTGCTGCACATGACCATTGTAGCAGCACAAAAGAATCACGATCCCTATCTATACCCTTCAGGATTTTTTATAATAAAAATACTTTCTCCTGGGCCTGTGGCAATACATACCCTTTTCTCATCCGTCTCCTACATAATAGGCTTATTTTAATTTAGCTGTTGCCTGTATGGAAACCGTAACTGAGTCACAAAATGAAAACTAGTCCAAAGCATGTAGAGTATTCAACGCTGCAGAAGACCTTCCCCTAGCTTGAAAGTGCTGTGCCACCACTATTAGTAACAAAGATCCTTCTAAGGGACTGGAGCAAAGTGTCCTGCTGCGAGGTGTCACTGTGTTTCATCCTGGGTGCTGCAAAGATTGTGGAATATAGGCAGGCTATAAAAACTATTGCTGTCTTAGGCTAAATTCAAACCAATGCTTTTTCAATACCTGAGGCATTCTGATGCCTGTTGCAAAGATTAATTCATCTTTGAATAGAAATTATGTGGAATATATTTGTTTTGCTTATACACAGACCAACTGATGAGCCAAAAAGAATTTGGTGCAGACTCTTTCAAATAGAAGTGCTAGAACTTCCATCTTCCATCTGGCTTAATTAAAGCATAACTGAAATGAAGACCACAGAATAAAGATAGTTGTGTATATTGTCCATATTTATGTGACATTTTGCTTGTATTCCCTCCCTACTTGCAAAGCCTCTGTTGATTGCCATTTTTCACTCTCTGTGGGATCCTCCTCCAGTGTGTTCAAACCATCTGGGCCGGTATTTGTGGTATTGGTGTGTTTGAGCTGGACAACTCCGTGCTTGTATTGCTTTTCTAGGTTATCTTTTCCATCTTTGATTTTTTGTAACTCCAAAATCTCTCATTGCATTGGCATTTCTTGAGCTCCATATGAACTGCTTCTAGGATTTTCTCTTCAGTTTTCTATTTCTATACTCTTTTGTTTTCTCCACTTACTAGTTTGGTGCTAATTGCTCTTCCTGCCTTTTTCTCTTAGTTTTGAATATTCTTTATTACTGCCTTTACAGTTCATCTCTTCTCTGCATTTTTTAGCCCTCTTTTTTAGTACCTGTACCTTTCCTTTCAGAAAATTGAAAAATGTAACTTTTTAACTTGTATTTCTTGGAAATAATTTTATCAGCAATTTTACTGTCACGTTTGTAAAATCAGATTATAGGTATTGGAAGTACTGCAGAACAGTCTCTGAACCTACCTTGAGATGCTGCTTAGAGAACTGACAATGATGCTAAACAATTTTGTGATAATGAATCTGAAGAGAGAGGGATGTTATAGTGACCTTCACTGACCCACATAAAAACCATGTTCATGCATGGTTTCATTCTGCATCCGTGTCTCTGACCTGGCTCTTTTCAGATCCACTGCATCTCTCTGCTTACCCTGTGCCTCTTGCACCTCCAAGATAACTTTCTTATTTTCTCTTCCTTTTCTTCTCTCTTTCTTTTTTAGGGGCTCCCATATAGGAAAAGCCTAATAATGTCTGGTAGCTCAGCTATTAGTTACAGTGACCTGAAAACCTCTGAGCCTTTGGGCTTTGAGATCACAGTACTCATGTTCCTGTTGAGGACACAGGAGTATTAATCAGAGCCTGCTAACTCTCAGTTTGCAATGATGTGTGACTGATATCACTGGATCATGAGCAGCAACAGCAGAGTCCAACAAACCTGATGCACCTCAGCCATCCTGTATCCTCTCCTGCACAGAGATTGCTAACCCTGGATAATGATTTCATGACATGAGCAGGTTGTCTCAGACAACGAGCCTTAAACTTAGCACATTTTCTTTTATTAAACAGAATTGGAAACTAATCACTGACATGAAAGTGTAACGTAAACACATGTCAACTCACTGTTAAAGCTGAATCCAGAAAGAAGTGTTTTTGTGCACAAAGTCTTTAATATTGTCACAGATTGAAGCAGTAAGAAACTGCTGCTGTTTTTAATTTTCATTTTGTGGCTACACTCTGGAAGGTCTTCATAAACCTTGTTAAATATCTAAGATACCTTTCAGTATAGACATCAGCAGTGTGATAAGGCTGCAGTAGATCTGTGGCATTTCAAGAGAACAAAAAAGTCACAATCGTTAATGAGGAGAGAACTGTGTCCTGCTTTTGAGACCCAGCTCAAAGATAGCATTCTGTGAGTCATAGGTCTACCACTGTTCCTACAGCCGATGTATGTGAAGCAAACCTTCAATTTGAAATATATTTCATAATCTTTAAAATGCAGCATTATGTCTGCCCAGATACAAATACTGCACTCTGCAAAATGAAGCTAGGATATGGTTCATGAGGAACAATTTTGCATGGATACAGCACCTTGTAAAATATCTGTAATACCTGCAGCAGACAGTATGCTGTGTGACTGCAAAATAACAAATTTAGGGTTTAACTGGTGATGTTCTCAAAGAAAATAAGATCTTAAATACCAATATCTAAAGTATCAAAGTCAATGCTTGCTTTAGATGGTAGTTGGGTGAATTGACAGCAGCAGTAACTATGTAGAGCATTATTATGTGATGTAAAGTTTAAGCAACACAGAGTTATTTCAAGGAACTGGCTGCAGTGCAAAGCCCTGGTAATGATTCTTCAGTACAGAAGAGCGAAAAAACTGTCAAATACCAATGTAAAAAGGAGTTTATTTGTAGTGAATATTCCTACTGAAATTTTGATATTATTAAAAAATTATTAAGGAAAACTCCGAATATTAGCAAAAGAGATTTTCAATCTTAAAGTAGGATCCTGGATCTTAAAATAGGAGTCCTGGATTAAGGAAGAAGTGGACTAAAATATATACATACACATACACATATGTAGGGGATTATATATATAATCTTCTACATAATATTATCTATTTATATTTTTATATATACATAAAGGGAATTGCTACTAGTAGTCTTTATAAAGCATATGTATGTATGTATATGTATGTACGTATATGTATACATATATATGCTTTATAAAGATTAGTAGTAGTAATCCCCTTTCCCTGAAACTAGGACACAGACAGGTTAAGATGTGTAAGAAAATGCAGCACTGGGCACCGGCCAAAATTAGAGAAAGGCACTCAAGTTTTTCACTGTTGCTTTACAGTAGTGTTAGGCAAGAAACACTAGCATTTGTAGTGACTAGTATAGTTGGATAGGTTGCTGATTGAGTTATGTTTTTTGTCTCTTGCACATGGAAAGTTTCAGGCATAACCTTTAATGTGTTTTCATGTTCATTTATTCTTCCTTTTCTGTAGAAGTTATGTCTCTATTGAGTTTTGATTTGTTGAAAAGCATAGACTCATGTTCCTTTAAAACTTTATGTATAATAGTAGTAAATATGTAAATATGAGCAAAACATGCAGCCAAACAATCTGAGGCTTCCCATGTTTCTTTTTATTGGCAGATTAATGAATTGCATATTTTAAGTGAGGGAAACCTTCATATGTTTCCTGTTGGGTTTAAGTGTTTGTAGTTTCTGTTTCTTTAATGCCACTCTTGCTGCACATGAATTGTTAACCAGTGAAATACAACTAGCAAAATATTTCAATGGTTAGACTTATTGGCATAGTTCTTGTGTATACTTAAGGGAGGGAGACCTGCCAAGATGGGTGGGAGAGGAATAGTTGAACAACAGAGAATTGGAAATGTTGTTTTTTGAGGAGGATCAGTGGAAGCACAGGTAATGGTTGAAAAGGATATCAGTTTTGAGAAGCACTAGGGTAACCTTTGGTCAGGATTGAAAGCTGCAGAGGATGCTCAGGGTAGAGAATAGAGCTCAGTGGTCTTTGGACATTTAATTACTATTTTCTGTAGGCTGTGCTACCAATAGAGATTTACCAATATCTAAACATTTTCTGCCTGAACAGAACTGAATATCAGATACTGTTAATTCTGGTCATGTTACCTTTTACTCAGGCACCTTTTTAGAAAACAACTTCCTAGCTGGAAGAAGGACGGCTTGATCAGCAATTACTTTAACAGTAATTGGTAAATTAATGTATAAAAGCCAAATCAGGCTTCTCGAGTTGAGACTCTCTGAAAATGATTCAAGAGTTATCCATGGAGAGATTTGACCTTTTTCTTTCTCCTTGTTAGTTTTGTTCACACATTGCGAAGTGTCTCACTTGTGACTTGACTTATCTAACACCCTCCCAAACAAAACTGAAGCAGTGGTGACTGACCCAATAATAAAGAGGGTGAGCTACTAAGAAATACTACCGATGTGGGAGGTTGGGGCTGGGTAGTTTATCCCAGACTAAAGAATGGTTCCTCATAGACTGCCCCCAAAACCCAAATATTGAAGAGCAAACAAGTTAGAGGTATTTGGTTGAATTCCTGAGACTTTTCTGCTCTTTATGCTCCCATTCAGCTATGCCTTGTGGTTTGTGAGCTCTGCCGTGGTCCTTTTTGCTAAAAGATCTGGAAGGTCTCTCAAGACCTCTTCCACAGGGAGTATGCTCTCAAATTTTGTGTCATCTACAGAAAAACAGCAACAGTGTGCAGTGGTTGCATTGCAGTGCCTTACTTCCTTCTTTAGATACGTTTACGGAATCAAACAGTTGCTATTTGGCTCATTTTTTTCATTCATTCATACTGCCTGCTATAATACTGTTGTAATGTTCATTAGACATTCAGAGCTTGAAACCTGAAATTCATGTTTAATTGGAAGAATCATTACAGAATGTGTAATAATTGTTTTGGAAATCAGAGCACAAATCATAGAGTCACAGACAATTAACCTAAACAAACAATGTACTATGACCTTAATAGAAAGAACATTTGTATTTCTGATGGATAGAACTAACATATTTACTATGTATGTATGTTACTATGTATGTATGACCATAGCATAGTCACAATGATGACCTGATAGAAGATTTTGACAGAGATTCAGTTCTTAAAGCAAAATTAGATGCTAGGTATATTCCAATTCAACTGCCATCTAAAGTACTTGAAAAAAAAAGAAAAAAAAAGGGGCAACTAAGTTGTGGATGTTGTGGGTGTCAGGTGTGCAGCTATTTTGGTAGTGTCTTGCTTTTTTGAGAAATTGTTGTAATACCTACAGTTGTATAATGAAACCTCTCAAACAAAAATTTCAAATGGAATGCAAGTTATACTTTGGAGTTTTTGCAGGAAGCATGTATCTATGTTTTCTGTGCAATACTGGTAATTAAAGATGTAGAGATGCTGTACAAATCTCTCAGTGATGAATACTGTTTTATTTCTGTGAGTTCCCAATTTAAACCTAACAAATGAGTATTTTCTTTATTAGAAATCAGTGACCAGTGGTCTCTCAAAGCAAAGCATATATCTGTTGCTTGGCCTGAATAAGTATGTTCACATGATTTAGTATCCTTATTTGGCCTGAATTAGCCATTTCTTGGAAAAGCTAGTTCTGTTTAAAAAGAAAAAAGAAAAAAAAAGTTAATTCATCTTTGAATTGTAATGCCTGTCCTATTTCCCAGTCTTTTCAATGGGTATCACTGTTGGAGAGTACTGCTTTAAAAAAGAATCTATTTTGCAAATAATGTATGTAATTTTGGATTCTAGTATTAGCTTTTGATTTTTAAGAGAAGAAAATTCACAGTTTGTAAATCAATTCAAAATTATTTTCTGTGCTTCTGAACCCTTAAATTAACTAACGGTGCTTGATGATTATCTGCCTTGTAGCCAGCAGATTTCCTTTTGTGCATGTATTTTGAGAAGACAATTATGCAGCTCTGCATGGCCTAGTGATGCCCTTCTGCCTTAAAAGCTTTTATTCTCTAAATATTTAATCTGAGCTGAGTTAATGTAAGAAAGCTGTACTGCTGAAATTCCTACTGAAATTTGCCTAATGCAGAAGTCAGTGTAACGAAATTGGAGACAGTAAGTTAGATCTCAGGTCCTGAACGACCTGTTCTAGGTCACCCTCTTGGAACAGGGGTTTGGACTATGTGATCTTCAGATGTCCCTTCCACCTCAACCTCTCGGTGACTCTGCAGTCTGTTTCCTCATTACTTATGTGCAAGAGTAGCTCACGCATCAACAGCTCGCATTCAAATCAATGTGACAGATAGCTGCCCCTAGCAAGAAGACATTATAAGTTAGCATAACACAGTGAAAGTGTTATCCTTCATCTCTTTAGTGATCAAATTTTTTAAATAGACAAATGGACCATGGTAATAAATATGGGTGGTCTATAAGCATAGGCAAATGTTTGCGTAATTTGTTGTTTTTCATGGAAGGACACTGTAAAACAAGTTGTAAGTGATTGCTACAGCAGCAAGTAATAATTCTATCTAATGCTGTATAAAGCATTACATGTTTTAATACATGTTTTTAATTTCTGTACATATTGTTCATCTGGATTCTTTACAGTGAGCACAGACTTAAGTCTAATGACAAATTTGTGGTATGTTTTCTACAACAGTCAGTCTGCTTGTTTCATTAACCATCTGCCCAACTGTGCTGCTGTGTTCTACCACAGATCACCACAAACTGGTATTGCCATCATAGCTTGCCTGTTAATTACACTGATCAAAATTTTATTTCTGGAGGAAAAGGGCTTGATCTGTTTCCTGGTAATGATATAATGAGTAATTGATTTAGGGATGCAGATGCATTGCTTATGAATTTTAAGTGCAAATTTCAATTAAAAATTTCTGATTTAAGTTCTGGTGTATTTCCATAGGCTGCAATATAATGTAAATACTTTTTAGTTTGCACAGTTAACCAACTATCTTTATGAAACAAGTCACCAGAAATAGCTCATCCTTTTAAGCTTTAAATTGTTCCTCAATACTTCTTGAAACAGTGTTATAAGTTTTTATAAAAAGTCTGTAAGATGCGTGTTCTCCTTGTAGTTTTTCAAATTCACTCCAATTATCAGAATTCTGATGTTTTTGGTTTGCTTTCTGTGCAAACCAAACTTCAAAAAGTTTCTTAAATATTCCTGAAATGTCTTCTAATGCTGATATATCCTATTCTTGTTTTAGGAAGAGATCATCTAGTGCATCCCAGTCTGGTAGGATGTACAAAATCAGTTACTTCAACACATTATAAATACTTCTCAGAGCTACCCCGGACCCCGTCTTGGCCTACATCACTGCCGAGTTCTGCTAGCTCAGGCACAGCTGGGCATTTGTCCTGGATGAATTCCAACAGACTTTTGTTGGCCCCTTCCTATTATCTGACATTCCTCCATCTGAACAGTGGCTGCCTCCAGAATATTGGATGTTTTGCCCATTTTAATGTCATCTCCAGATTCAAGAGTGTCCTCCATCACCTTCTGTAGGTTACTGATCAAGATGATAAACAGGGCAGGTCCCAGAATAGATGACAGAGGACTTCGCCTTTCTACCAGTCTCCAGGTAGAGTATGAACCATTAGGTACAACCCTCTGAGCCTGATGATCCAGTCAATTTTTCACTCACCTTCTTTCCATATAGCCTGCTAACCAGGATACAGAAACACTCTAGGAGACCCCATCAAAAGCCTTGGAAAAACTAAAGTAGTTGGTATCTAGTGCTCTTTTCTGATCCACAGACCTTTTAATTACACCACAGAAGGAAATTGGGTTCATTTAGCCTTGGTAAATCCATGCTGGCTATTTCCACTTTCCTTCTTCTCCTTCATGTGCCCATGTCTTCAAAGGAGACTTGCCTTGTGTTCTTTCTAAGGATTGAAATGATGCTGCAGTTTGTTGGATCTGCCTTCCAGCCCTTTCTGAAGATCTTCTTCTCAAGAGCTACTCCCAGTAGCTCTTCTCCTTGAACTTGGCCCCAGGCACAGAGGTGTGGAAGGTCTTGCTGGTGAAGGCCAATGCAATGAAAGCATTGAGTATCTTAGCCTTTTCTGTCCCTACTGTCACTAAATTGTGCCTCGTTCAACAGTGGACCCACAAATCCCTTTTTATTCTTTCAGTACAGTGGTAGAAACTTGTCCTGCAGGTAGGTCTTTGGTGTCCTAAGGTATGGGTTTGCTAACTTTGTCCCTCCGTACCCACGGACATATTCTGTAGTCCTTCTATATTCCTTCTTTGTAGCCTCTTGTTGCTTCTGTCTGCTGTGTACATCTTTTCATGCTGAAGCTCAGTTGTGACTACTGAGCCAGTTAGCCAAGCCACACCAATCTCCTGACACATCTTTCAGTTTTCCTGAGTATCAGCATGGACCATTCTTGTGCTTGGACATGGTTGTCCTTCAAGAGCTGCCAGGCCTGCTGCACACCTTTGCTATCCTTTACTGCCTGCCATGCTATTCTACATGCAAGTTCCTTGAACAAGCCAAGGTCATCTACTTTGCACTGCATTGCACTATGCTGTAACTGATGAATCAGCTTCATCCACTTAGAGATAGCTGGATGTCTTTGATGTGGAGCTGCATTATGCAACATGGACATGTGACTCAGCAGTGTCAGAGCAAAGGTGTTTGGTACAAAACACAGATTTTGCAACTTTGATAGCTTTGTCAACTTCCTTGTCAAATTTTTCCTCTGTCTGGTCCAAGTATGTCCATCCATGAGATAATTAGGCATACAGAACTGAAGATAAGGCACGAGAGCAAGATGCCTAGATATCAGTGTAGTTTTCACTCACTGACTTAGTCTTTAAATAATTTGACATATACTACCTGGGGGATAAACAGCAATGCTATGTATTACATCAGTGCCTTTGTCTAAAATCTCTGCAAAGCAGCAAAACCTATATCTGGATTTTCTCCTTTGGAAAGATTGGCAACAGTAGTGAAAAGCCATCATTCTGTTGTGAGTAATTGGCACTTATTTTATGATTTGGCAAAGTTAATGCAGTAAAGCCTTCTATTAGCTGCAGCAGGCTGCTGTGAAACAGCTAAAATCATCTCATTACAGTGCTGTCAAAATTGATAGTTTACAACTTGTAGTTACCTACAGAAGAGAGGAATATTTGTTATTTTTAATCAAAAGCTAACCCTTTAATAAGTGCCAGAAAGGCCTCCTGAGTAAGTAGAGCTGATCATTTAACTTTTCAAGACTTACAGATGAATGAGCATTTAACAAGTTATTATATTAAGAAATATAACATCACTGATTTTCCAGATCGATAAGAATTTTTCTTCATATTTTTGATCTGTAAAAGGTTGTTTTTCTTTTGTACTCCTTTCTGTAACTCTTTGAAGCAGGAATCAGCTGAATGAATCTCACTCATGTAACAATAGGACAAATCAGACCTTTTGTGTTTTTTATATATATATATATGCATGGAGTAGCACTTTGGCATTTATAATGATGTCTTCTGAATATGAACTACTGTCGCAGGTGTTGTCTGTGTCCTAACAGAAATGTGACTGGTGCATAACTTGTTGCAGACCTTTGGAGCAAGGTGCCCTGCACAATGTCTGCCAGGTACAAATTCATCAAAGGAAGAAGAGTATGATGATTGCTTGGTGAAACCTTTTTGGGAAGACATCCTGAATTTCATGAAGTTCTGAGGTCTGAGCAAGAGAAGATTTATACAAAAAAGCTGAGAGCAACCTGCCTAAATAAATCCTGTTCTGTAGGCTCAGGTATCTCCTGTGAACTGGATGATCTCCTCTTTAGGAATTCCTTCATTTTGTGTGAGTTAATTCTTCTCTCTCAGCTCACCTCCAAATGTGAATGGTCTAGCTTGTCTTTTTTACTAAACAATGGAAGATATGATATGTCAGAAATCCACATTTTAGTCTCTTTTCTGAAACAGGTGATAGAAGGGCTTTAATCTGATTTCCCTAACTTGCATGAGCTTGAAGGATCACTTGTTCAGTCAGATTTTGACCAGAATTTCTAATCTGGGATAAAGAAGTCTTTTCTCAAGACATAAGGAAACTCATAAATTCCTGTCAAAAAAGTCAATATTTTCTGTCAAACTGTTAGAGAAATTGCTAAGTATCTCTAGGCATCTTTGTCTAGAAGCACACTGGCAGAGTTACTGTTTGTTTTGTTACTGATCATGTGCCCTACAACATAAAAATCCTGGTTTAGTTATTAACCCTATTGATCTTTTAGATTCACAGATGCCTTTACAAAGGACATCTGAATCATCATGCTGTTACATGAAAGAGATCCCAAGAAAGGATTTAAAGACGCAATTTTTGGCATCAATTGAGCTGTTTAAATAAAACCTGGATCAGTCATTTCCTGTCATCTTTCATGAGATGCTTCGTATCATAATACTTTCATCTTTATTGTCTGCAGCTTGGTAATAAAGTATATGTATAATGAGGAATGTGAGAGCTTTCTACTTTTTCGATTTTATCAGTCACCATTGGCAGCTTGTTGCTAGAAAGGCTTTGCTACACTTTGCTTGACAAAATGAAGGTACCTGTCCTCAGTACTAGTGATTAGGTAGTGTCAAACCCATCATCTCGGTAGACTGAGCCAGCAGGATGTTCTATGTATGTTCTCCACTCCTATAGTCTAGATTTGCTCAAAATTTGCAAAAATTTGCTCAAGCAGCTAGATGATAAAAGTTGTGGAAAAAGAACTGTGACATGAGGAGATTACCAGCCTTCTTTTAAGATGTATAGCTAGCTTTGTCAGCTAGCATGATTGGTGTGGCTGGTCCCAATCCTGCAGCTAGGAAAGAAAAAAATTCTTGAGATTTTAAAAGGGAATTTTTACTGTTTCAGGACAGCAAAATCAGAAAATTTATTTGTTTTATTTTGATTTGTTTTTCCAGTTTCAACTTCTATAAGGGTTGTAAAATTTGTCCGGATAATAATAAAATTGATAGTAATACGTTTTATTATTGATATTAAATAGCTAATCAATGTATACTGGTCCTATTAAAATTCTTTTTTAGACCAGTTCTGTGCAGATATTAATATACCACGGGAAAAGTAAGCACTCATTTACAAATCTAAAGTTCACTTTGCTCTGTTTGACAGAAGCAACTCTATATGTTAAAGCAAAAGTGAGTTGAAAGAAAAAAAAAGCCTCACAAAGAATGCCATGTAAGAAATAAGAATTATAAATTTATTGGCTGTTCCTAAAGATAAGGGCAGTGTTTGTTACAAGAGCAAATTACATGGCATTTTGTGTTGAGCCTAGTAATTGTTCCTTCAATTTTCTCAGTAATTTAAAGCAGCATTAGCCTTCAGAGTGGCTATGCTGTGATGAGATAAGCTTGAAAATGAAGTGGAAACTGTAGAGCAGCAAAGGCTTCTCTTTCCTCCCCCATCTACTAACTGAAAGGGTTTGGTGGCAATGAGAATGGCGTGCACTGCCAGGTTGTCTAAGAGAGGACTTCTGTTGTATTGATACTAAAAACATAAAAACTTTAAGGCAGGGAGGCTTGTGGAAGAACCAATATGCACAGAGGTTCTGGTGTGTGCACCAGAAACCTGGTGGTGTGAAACAAAAGTGAACAGTTGGGCGGCCAACAGGTCTGTCTGGCCTTCGGATGTTCTGGCAATGATTTTTTGATACTATCTCCACTGCCAGACTTCACTTCATGCTCATGGATCTTCCAATTTGATGAAGAACAGGGCATGATGTGTACATGGGGTTCCTATCTTCCCTTGGAAAGAAGATATTACTGATATATCATTTTATTCTTTCTTGAAGGAAGTTGCTTTTGACATTGTTGATTATATTTTTCTTCCCATTTTCCCCCGCAGAAGCTTAGAACAGTATCAGTTTTTTGCAGAATATTTCCATGATGCTGGAAAGCAGTCTTCCTCCAGGTATTCCGTTATTCCTGACATGGTACCTTGATGGTGGATGTTCTAAAAGACCTAACACAGGCAGAGTGCGAGAAGCAATAACCTTATCACTGCCTGTGTATTGAGGACCACAATTAAGATGCTGATAGTAAGTCTCGAGAGAGCACAAATGGTAAACGCAGCATACCAATTACATTTATCTGCCCTGATTTGTCACAATGTGTGTACTACATGTATTTTCACAGTGTTGCTCGTGGGTGGTTTTTGAAAGGTGCTGCAAAATTTATGTCGATAATCTTCTCTTTCTTATAGTTCTTGTTGTTCAGTGTTTGTTCATGTTTATTTTGGTATAGGGTGACCAACAGATCACTTGAGCAGATGATGATTAGAAGGCAGAACATAATTGCTTTGTAGATCTCATAAACTTTGTGCACACTTACTTTAAGAAGAAGATATTAAAATGGCTGATTTTTCTGGGTATTATTTTGCACAATAGCTAAAAATCTGGTACAAAGAGAAAAATATATTTACAGTGTCATGCATATTCACAGCAAGGCTTATTTATCATCTGCCAGTCTCACCCAGCTTCTAACGGAGTGATGTGTTGAACATAAATGAAATATGGAAAACAAAATACCAGAAAGAACAGTCCAATTTATCTCTCTGTGCGTTCCCTAGCTTCTGTTCCAGATATCTTCCCACTATTAATGTCTTAGGTTTTGCACTGCCATTTGGTAATAATGGAAGAGATAAACACTAGCATTCATCTGTGTTGCCATACACTTTTTAAACCCTATATATTTTAAAACTTCGCCTACATCATATGTGTGATAATGCCTATATTAGAATGTGAATGCTGGGGGAACAATCATGCTGCAAACCTGATGACAGATTGCTAGAAGCTCTAGAGAAAGCAGTGCTGCATTGTTAAGGAGAAGGAGCAAGCTGTCTTTTTTTTCCATGCTGCAGTATCATTAGCCTAAGTATAAGGAGCTAAGTATGGAGGAGGAGTCTCCTCAGAAAGAGGTGTCATGTTATCACGGTGCTTGTGTGCATTGGGAATTACACTACGCTTGTGCTTAAATCTGGAGTATTAAAATGCTTTCGTAGCCATCTTCAGGAATTTTGTAGATAAAAAAACCCCTGCATTTCCCCTCATTCCATCTTCCCCACCTTCCAGCTGAGGCACTGGAGAGAAAGTTCAGCATGTCACTATTTTAGATGAGTATATATTTACAGTTTAACTTTTACCCGTCACCTTCAAAAACTTGTACTTTCTACAAAATTAAACTGGCCTTGCTATAAAATATGTGTATCAGTAGAGAAATGTCCAGCTGCTCAGTTCTGCTTCTTTCACTGCTGGTTTAGATAGGTGACCTGGACAGTGAAAGCCTAGAGTGCAAAAAGCTTTTATATATTCTTATTAATCAATCTGAACAGAAATAATGACTTTAGCAGTAGACTGTAGTAGTTGCTAAATGTTGACTGTAACAAAACAACAGCTGTTAAATACCAATGGCATGCAAAGCTGTTACAAAGCCATTTTTTTTTTGTAAAAGATTCCCTTTAAAATTCTTTAACATTTGTGTTCTCCTTTGTGCCAGTATTTCTGAAATCTGCTTAGTACAATGATGCCAACACCTATGACTGTTAACTGAAGGACTCAAGGAAGAAGTGTTATTTTAGTAATCTGTGAATTATGAGTACCTTAATATTGTTAACTTAAAAAATGAGACCAGTAGTAAGCGGAATGCAATATTCATTGTGTTTGAAACCCAATCGCTTCTCTTGCTTTGCTTAAATCCTGTGTCAATAAGATCCATGAGGATTTTGCTACTCATTTCTGTCATAAACCACCGGCTCTTAAAGTTACTGTCTGTGTGCTGATAAACAAGTATTGCTACCTTTCTTTTAAGCAAAATTCTACTTTGTGAATGCCAATACCTAGTGAAAATAGGGGTACTAGCTATTTAATCCACCCTTTTGTGCCACACTACCCTGATGTGATAAAGGGAGGAATATTCTGAAATCTGATCACAGGTAGATAGAATGACTTAGCATAGGTCACACAGTCAACGAGATACTTACTTAGCAGGGGTATGCTGCCAGTTGTAATTCAAGGCTTCATTGCTCTCTTTCTAGAAGCCTATGAAGATAAACTACCTTGGTATATTTTAAATACTACTTAAATGTCATGCAGCATGATAAGCAGGTTACAGCGAATAACCTGCGTTTCTCAGTGTCTAAATAAAGCTGAAAGTGGTAGTGTGGTGGATGCCAGGAGTTCCTGCCCACCACTGACCTTTCTGTCCTGGTTAATCTGGGATTTTCTCGAGGTTGGAAGTTGCATTAAGACAGCTCAAGACTAACAAAGCACAGTTATACATTTCAAAGATTGCCTCAGGATGTGATTTGTGCATCTGTGCTTCTACCCTTGGAAAGTAATACAAATCCAGTGTTTTAATGCAAGAAATAGATAGCATAAAAGACAGTCAAAGTTTAGGGTATTTAAGAATTTTGCTTTTCCTCAGATTGAGGAAAAGCTAAGCAGCTTCTAAGTAGAGTAAGATGATGAAGTATTTCATATTCTTCTATCTGAATCTTTCTTTTCTTATGACAAACTCCAAGTCTGGAAGCTTAAGAATCTAACTTGTTTTCCTCTCCAGAGATGTAACTGCATGTATGTAATGAATCTGTTAGGTGAGTGATTGCCTGCACAACAGACAGTAACCCTGCTCACATGGGTTATTAGGCTAATTACCTGATTACATGATGAGACTAATGCTGTAAGTTTATTTATGGTTGTGATGTTTTATCTTTGACATTTCAAAATCTCACCTGATTTGTATCTTACGTTATTTCTTTGCGTTTACATCACCACAGAGTAATTTGTGGTAAATTGAGGTAAATCTACTAAATGCAATTAGATTGCCATAAAGAATCATACATGCTTTAAAATTCTATGCAGACTGCAGGATATTTATAGGACAAAATTCAAGATGAATTTTAAGGTTTGCTTGGATGAGCAAAATGGAAGGAGAGAGGGAAGAATAAGGAAGAGAAAGCATTATTTTTTTCCTTGCAGTCTAAGTAAATTGTCCTTAAAAACATTTGCCATTAGGTTATTTCAAATGCAAGAAAAATGTCCCACACTTTAAAAGTGGTATTTTGTGTTTTTCTTTACATCCCATTCTGTAAAGTGTACAGATATACTTTTCTGAAATGCAAAGAGATATGAATGAAAGCAGCATGTCACACACCACGGAGTGTCCCTGTCCAGAAGAAATAGGTGATGGTGCCTTGGCTCTGAGGTCTGGACAGGGTCTTCAGGATCAGTCCTGAGGCTGAGTCTCCTGGCCTGGCAAACACACTGATGGACCCTGTGACTGCAGTGAAGAAATGTTGAAGAAATTGCGGTCTACCTGGACTTAACAGCTATGTGCATCTCTTTCTGAAAAGCCGTCTGAATCTGGTTGGGCTTTAGTAATAGTAGTTAGATTCTCAGGCATGTATTTCTGCATTGCAAGCAGTGAATATTACAGCTTCATGTAGATCGGTTTCTGTTTATTAGTGCATTTTATATTTAAAAGATGTGATGGGACATGCCCTATGATATGGTTTAAGAAGGACAAGATTTCAGCAACACAGAAACCTTCCCTTTCTCCTGGGTATTTCAGTATTTTTTTCAGACTTTCCTAATTTCTGAAAGTATTCTTCTATATCTATATGCATGTGCATGTGTTATACTTTGAATATAAGGACTTATAGATTGTGGATCTACCTTGCCTGCAGCGCAATGCAGTGTTAGCGTTTTCTACTGTGCACAATGGACTTGAAAAGGTGCAAACGCAGACAGTGAAGGCAAACGGAGAGATGGCAATGTATTAAATTTCTCTCAGAGGCAATTCAGAAAAGATTATACTGTCTCCTTTGCATTTATATATTTAATAAAATATGCAAGCAGTTTTACTTTGCATTTTTGAAAGGCTAAATGAGTCTAAATAGCCAATTTGTGAAGACTTCATAACGGAAATGTGAACAGCAGCTAATAGCCTTATAAAACTGAACTTATTCATTGCAATAAGAATACATTCTCATGTAATATTATAGAGCATATCACTGAGTAAGAAGTAGCAACCAAATTTGTATTGTTCTTTTCCTGTGAAACTCCAGGTACAGATCTAATTCATCCACAGTGGTTCAGAACCTCAGAATCATAGAATCATAGAATTGCAGAATGCTTAAGGTTGGAAGGGACCTCTAGAGATCATCTAGTCCAACCTCCCTGCACACACAGGGTCACCCAGAGCACGTGGCACAGGGTGGCATCCAAGCAGGTTTGGAAGATCTCCAGAGAAGGAGACTCCACAACCTCTCTGGGCAGCCTGTTCCAGGGCTCTGTCACCCTCACTGTCAACACTTTTTTCCCTAAGTTTCTGTGGAATTTTCTGTGTTTCAGTTTGTGGCCATTACCTCTGGTTCTGTCAGTGGCCACCACTGAAAGGAGGCCAGCACCATCCTCTGCACTCCCTCCCTTGAGGTACTTATAGACACTGATCAGATCCCCTCTCAGCCTTCTCTTCTCCAAGCTGAACAGGCCCAGCTCCCTCAGCCTCTCCTCGTAGGGCAAATGTTCCAGGCCCCTGATCATCCTTGTAGCCCTGCCCTGGACTCTCTCCAGCAGCTCCACATCCCTCTTGTACTGTGGAGCCCAGAACTGGACACAGTACTCCAGATGTGGCCTCACCAGGGCTGAGTAGAGGGGCAGGATCACCTCCCTCGACCTGCTGGAGACACTCTTCTTAATGCACCCCAGGATCCCATTGGCCACGAGGGCACACTGCTGCCTCATGGTCAGCTTGTCATCCACCATGACACCCAGGTCCCTCTCTGCAGAGCTGCTCTCCAGAAGGTCATTCCCCATCCTGGGGTTATTCCTCCCCAGGTGCAGGACCTTGCACTTGGCCTTGTTGAATTGAATGAGGTGTTTCACTGCCCAGTTGTCCCAGCTGTCTCAGCTGCTATGTAAGACTGAAAGACTGATATAAAAGCTTGTAAATATCTTGAGATATTTGGAAGTGTAAGCAATTACAATTATTTTAGCAGTCTTTCATCAAACCCAGCATCCTTTTCATCTGAATTCCCTCGTTCAAATGAATTGCAAGATAACATTAGAACTGCCTATTTCATTATTGTGCCTCAAAGATCTCTATATCCCTCCTACTAATAGGAAATTTTGTAAATTACAGGTTTTCATTCCACTTTATCAAGCCAGCTTTCCTGCAGTGCCTGTTTCTCTGGTAGCAGCTAGAACCATAAACACATATGGTAGCTATATTTAAAACACAGTTTGTTTTGCTGATCTGTGTTGTGTTATGATCTATCTTTCTGGTGGTTATAGACCACCAGTGAGGCCATTGCTGTAGTGTTCAGTTTGTTTCCCAGAGGAGTTTTGTGGGCATTTCTTCTCTCTTTTGAGTACCTCACAGATTTTCCAGTATCAGAGACCAGCAGGCTCATCTCTGCTTTTGCTTGTTTCAAGTACATTTCTGTGGACCTCAGAGGTGCAACTAGTAACTAGAATTTGGGTCAGCACAAAATCTTGAGGCTTCTCTTCATGACGGAGGTTTATTTCCTTGAATTTTGTAATGTCCCTAGTTTGCCACTGCCAGACAGACCTTCATGCAGTGGTGAAGGGGAGAAGAAAATGACCTCTTCCAAACTAAAACAGCAGTGCCACGAGGGTTGTGAGTGTGGCTTGGCCCAAGTTAAGAAAGGGCGGTCGGCCGCCACAGCAGCGGCTCTGATGGGCCCTTGCTGAGCTGTGTTGCAGCTGCAAGGATGCAGCTCCACCTCCTCCCGGCCGTGGCCACATGCGCTCTTCCCACGAGCCAAGGCCCAAATGGTGGCACGCATCATCTCCATCCTTTCAGCCTGGCCTCTTCTTTCTCTTCTCTTCCCTCATCCTCGGTAGATGTCCAAAAAGTCAGTCACGGGCTTTGCATCAGAGATGCCCAGTGGTTGCTGCAGCATTGCTGTCCTGCTGTTAACGCTCCTCTGACCCTGGCAGTTGGCATATACTGCTTTTACCCAGTAAGTGTGAGACCAAGGACAAGAATTTAAGAAGGAGCGTTCAGTCTAAGTGATGCTTTTGTAAAAATTTAAAGCTTTAAGCAAATAAAAGAATTCTCTGAAAGTATTGCTTTTAGTCTGAAAATGACAATGCACTTTGGGGATTTTGGTTGTTCTGTAGTTAATAAATTATCAACACTACCAACAGAATAAAAAAAATACACAATTATCTGTTTTGGCACCATGTTGTGCCCTGCACAGTCTGCAGCCATCTAGACATTGTGTCAATAAGAACGTTAGAAATGAAACACAGATTGTTACCAGCAACAGCTTGTAGATGTTTTTTCCTTCCCAGGCTCCCTCTAACTTCATGTCTTTGGCAGATAACAATTAATTCACTGTCAGAGTCAAGCAAATTCACTCTACTATATAGACAGGACCATTTCATAATAAGAGTTGGTACGGCTGTCTAATCAATAAATCACATTTAAGCTATATTTTGTTCTCTTGGTCTTTAGCAGCTTCTAAATGTTCCTGGCATTCTCGCATCTCCAGATGTTAAGCACTAGGCTGAATTTTAGCCAGTCAGAGGCCTGTGGACTGATGTACATCATGTAGAGTTACAAAATATGCCATAAATCGAATTTAATTGTTGTAAATTTCTCCTGCTGTTATTTTGCTTTTATTAGGCCTGTTTATTTCTGCTAGACTTCATTCCTTTCCTGAGAAATAAAATTACAAAGCCCACAAAGGTTATGAGGACAAAGTGGTCTGGCTTAACAAAGTCAAATACATTAGACTCTGCTTTAGCAGGCAGCGGTACCTCTGTGTCACCATTTGCATAATGCTGATGAGGCATTTGGACTCCGTCCTGTGTGGGCATCTTGGCAGGGTGCAGAATCTGCGCTGTCATCTTTGTGTTGTGTCTGCATGTGAAGTACTCGGTGTCTTGCAAGGCTGAAGTTTAGTGCAAGCAAATTAGTTGGGTCAACAGCCCAGACTTCATAAGCAGTGAAGGCAAACTCTGCCTCTCAGCTGGCAGCCTAAAACACTGATGTAGAAAACCTTTTTTTTTTTTATCCTGAAATGAGTTAAGTGAGTAAGTATTTGTTACTAGAGCAGTGGAAGCAAATAATAATAATAATAATAATAATAAAAAAGATCTCTTGATTCTTGTTTATACTGAGCTTAGAAGATTTGTGCATGGATGAGTGTGTGTTAATGTATGTAGTATGAATAGGATGGATCATGATCCATTGCCATGTTGTAGCTGAGCTCCTTAAATAAAAAGCTACATTGTCTGTGCTCTCTTTGCCTCTTGTTCATCCTGTGCATTAGTTGCACTGTCTGAAACTATAGCTTTTGAGCCTAAAATTCCAGGCTGTACCTACAAGAAAGTTCATAAGAAGCACCTGTGACAGCGCAGCTTGGAGCTCCCTGTACTCCTGTGTGGTGAACTCCTAGGAATGGTGGATCTGGTTCAGGTCACATTGTGCTAGTGTGAAAAGACTTGTGTGCATTTATTGTCTGCAGGTCCACTAAAGGGCTATGTCATTGCACTATTGTCATCAGAAATAGAAATACCATAACAGTGTTTGTTCTCTGTTCCAAAAAAGTGGCACGTCTTCCAGTTGTTATATCTAGGTTTTTTATGCCTATTTCTCCCCTGCTGATAGTGCAGGTGGCATGCTGGGGACACAGAGGTAGCATGGAAAAGCACAGGCTGTCCTGACCACTCAGCTCTCTAGCAGTTCTTGCCAACAACTTTCCTGTGCCAGTTTTGGAGGCAAAAGGTTGTGACCAGCTTCCTGGCTGAACATCGACTTGGAACAGCACAGAACCCAGCTCCTGGATGAGTCTAAACACACGTACAAGCACTGGGTCCTTCTGGCCCTCATGGATGCACTGCAGCATCTCATGTGCCAGGACACCTCTGTGAGTGTAAATGTGCAAAACGGGTTCGTTGGGTGCCTGCCTGTAGCAGCACTCTCCTCACCTCTCCTGGACGGTGCTTCTGTGCAGCACTTTCCCAGCTGCAGCTTGCCTGTTTGTGCTGTGCTTCCTGCGCCGTCGCATGGGCTCCGATGCAATGCGGAGGCTTTGCAGCAGCGGCTCTGCAGAGGCTGCTCCGCACAGAGAGCGCCGAGAGCAGGGACACGTTGTGCCGGGCTGGATCCGAGCGGCTGCTCCGCGGCAGCTCTGCAGCATGGTGCTCATGGCAGGCAGAAAGCAGAGCAGGGAAAGCAGAGGTCCAGGCACTCCCCTGGAGCTTTAGATCAAAATGAAAAAGATAAATCAGAGTCTCAATCTAAATAATGAGAGTGGGACATCGGACAGGTTCACAAAGGGTTATTTTTTGTGTTGTGACAATGCTAGAAGTTGGGATCCTGACACTCTTGTTCTTCTTGGGAAGAAATAGTTCCACTGAGTCATTTTGCCTTTAGCGGTGTCTTGCCAAGTCCTGTTTTTCTGTATGTGCCACAGCGTTACAGACTTGTTTGTCATTTCTGCAGAACAACTTTTCAGGCTTTCCAGCCTGCCCCCGGGATGTTAGTAGGACTTTTAGCAGGGGCAGGGACTTGCTTGTACAAGATGTGAGGACTAGCAAGGCCAAGGAGTTGTATATTCAGAAGATGTTTAGGGGATGCTTTACAAGAAATGGAGTCAAGCCACGTGTAGTCCTCCTACTGATCTTTCCTTTTTCTGTTTCTCTCCTGAAATTCAGTCCTCCTTCTGCTCTGCACACTGCGCTGTATTGCTGTCATTCCTCAGCCCACAAATGCAGGGTCAAGATGGGGTCTTAACAAGGCAGCCTGGGTGGTAACTCTTTTAGCATAGGTTAGCTTTGGATAAATTTACCAGGCTCTGGATGGTGTGGTGCAGAGGTGGGACGATCCAGAGACTGCAGTGCTATCGGGCAAATAGCTGGTTGGAGGTATATTTTTTATGCTTAAATGTCAAATGACAGTGAGGAAGAAGAAATGATTGTCTGGCAGATGCTTTCCTTAACTGCATCACTAAAAATTCTGTTGTGTATGCTTCTGGTGGCAGGCAGTAGCAGGTGCAAATTAATGCTAACAATTTTCCCATGTGGTAGGCAAGTATTTTTCTTCAATTTGCCAAGGAGAAAGCAAAGCCTCAGTGGCTAATCAAAACACCAGTGTAAACACTTGAGTGAAATGCTAGAGTCCCCTGGAGACTCTGGGGTCCGGGGGTCTCTCCTTTTTGTTTTTTCCTTACTGTCTTAATGCGTCTTTATAGCTTCTGCAGAAAGCAGTGGAGTTGCAGTGGTCCTCATTGCTGCAAGGAAAAAATAATCCTGTCTTACATAGCTCTGCTGCTGGCACTGTGAGGCTGCTCTTCCAATTCTCACAGCTTAAGAGGAGAAATTTGTAAACAAAATGTACCTGGACATCACTGTCATTTTGAAGATATCATGTACATTAATTCAGTATCATATTTAAGTCTTGCTGTTGAAGTGGCTTGTCCCATATTCCTGTGAATACATTTCACAGTCCCAATTTATACATTTTGTTTCCAACTTAGAAGAAAAGTAGAACAAAATATAGAGAATATTAAATGAAAGGAAAAGGGCAATGAGCTTTCGGTTTTGTGAAATCTTCTTACCTTAATGGCAGTTTCACTGAAGTTATGTTACAGCCTGCAATTTCTTGAGGCTTTCCAAGGCTAAAGATTTTGGATCTTTTGACCTGGAGGTCAGAAGTTCCCTCGCCTGGATGCATAATCCAGAAAAACTTGAGCAAGATTTTATCCCAGTTTGACTTGCGATCCAGAATAAGATGCTACAGCTTTTACTACAGCTCATGCTTTTTTGAAAGATGAGCTATCACCGGACTAATGTAGAAACAATATCCATTTTCTTTTATATTCTAATATCAAGAGAAGTCCTAGATACAACTAATTTAATTAGAGTTCTGAGGTGATTCTTTTTCTTTCATTTTATGTTGTGCTTCATCTAAGACTAACAGAAAATCACTCCTGCTTATTCTTACTGTTGGAAGTGTGATTTGATACTAGACTTGTGCCCAGTTGACTGCAGAGAACCAAGACCTTGATCATAAATTTGAGCAGTAGCAGCATGTGTTTTCTGTGATAACAAATTCTGATATCTCAAAATAGCATGGGAAATGACAGAGGAAATAAAAAAACTTTTGCCTGGGGATGATGGATGATGCTTTATATAAATGTTCTTTTTCAAATGTTTACTCTTTCTGAGAAGCTTACAGTATTGGCAAACCTTCCCTGTATGTACACAGAATTCTTCTAATCAAAATGTATATTTCTCACTCTCTTTTGCAAGCCATCTATGTCCTTCTTGTGTCTCCAGTGCTAACAAAGCAGCACAGCGTTTTGGAGCCTGATTCAAAATCTTAACCTGAAGATGCTTACTGCTGTCACCCTACTTCCAGAACCTCACAATGACAGATAAAAGTCAAAAAGGCAAAAATTGCACGGAGGAACTGTAGAAGTGCATGTCCATGTGGCAGGGTTGGTCTCCAAAATACCTGTACGAGAAAATGCGTCTGGGATGGCAGTAATGACAAGGGGCATTCAGAACGGAGAGGAGGGCTAGATTAGTGCTTGCAGTGTGCAGTGTCTGAGTAAAAGTGTTGCAGTGCTCAGAGAGAAAGTCTCACTGGTGTGGCTGCCTTGCAAAGACAGCGTTCTACTTGCTGCGTAGTCAAAGTACTGTGTTGTGGTGGCAAAACACCCAAAGCTGATTTTGTACTCCTAAATACAAGCTAAGGTGCACTATGCATTTGCTGCCAAATCATTGTTTCACAAAATGAGTAAGGCTGAAGACTCAGGTGACCTGAATAACTTTTGTGGTTTTATGCTAATCTTGCTGTATTTCCAAGTTCAGGTAGTGACTTAGCAAACTGCACATTCTTTTCTTTTTTATAGTAGGGGGGGATTTGGTAGGTAATCGTTTCAACCATGAATCGTTCGGAAAGCAGTCTAACATGATTCAGTGTCATAGCACTAAAGAAAACAATTTCCATCGAGTAACTACTTAATGCACATTTGATTTGCATTAATGGCTTCTGAAAAGTGACAGATGCCAGTGTCAGATTCATATGCTCATTAATTAGTGGGCTGGTTTTTTTGGAAAACTAAAAGTGATCTTCAGTATATTCCGTGTAAGACAATTGGCATTTTCGATGTATCCATAGTGACTGCACAGGCGTTTTTGGCCTGTACAACATATTGCCAGTGAATCAGCAATATCAAAAAGGTGGATGCACAGCTATATGAGACATGGAACAATAAGCTCCATAACTAAGACCCAAGATTTGCTGTTTCACATCTGCTCCATCTACCGAACTGCATTCCTGACATTCTGCATTATATTTCAATTCTAATCAAATTCTACCAAAAACTGTGCTTTTTAAATTTTCTGACAGAAAAAAAGCAGTTTCTTTTGCCCAGGAAAAGTAGGATTCCTACCGCCTTTGTAGTCTCCACTGAAACCACTCTGATATCTGTAGTCTCCACTGAAACCATTCTGGATATTAAGTTAATATTCTGCATGAATGGAAACTGGATCCTTATGCAACTGGACTTTGCTCTAAGGCACACAGTGCTGGTTTTCAGTTGTATAATATATAGGATCAAAGCTTCAGAGCATGGTATTGTTAGGTAGAAAAAAAAAACATGGAATTTTTTCTGAGCAACAAGCCTTTTCATTATATATTTCCTCCACATAGAAAATGCTTATTTGTTCTTGCATTAAAAAAAAAAGTTATTTTTATGGTAATTGTGAAGATTTGAGGAGGCAGGATGAAATAGTTAACATTAGGAATAGAAAGTGTGATTTAAAGTAGCTATGTAGTTTTGGTCCTGATTTCTGTTGCTGGAGACCCAACATTAAGTCCTGTTTCTTCTATATGCCCACTGGATGAGCGGGAGATGTATTATTACTATTAAAATTTTTTTTGAGAGTCCAATTTTCATATATTTGTAAAGCAGGAAACAAAATGTTGAACCTTCATCTGTATGATATGGCAGAGGAGACTTTTTTTTTCTAGCCAGCTTTACTTGCTGAGAATTTTTCAGGCTGCTTCTGAGCAGATGAAGGCAGATCCTTGGTACATGTAAGCTGACATAGCTTCATGACCTATCATAACCAAATCTGACAATTTCAGAGAGCGGACTGTGGAATAGCAGCCTTAATTAAGTACTTTAAAAGTCATTTTGGAGCCTGGATATACAGCAGTTAAATAATATCTCTGAATTTTGTCAGTACAGTGATGACTGGCATGGGATTCAAGGCATATGCTTATGCATTTGCTGCATATGCCTTTGTTAGGCCCTCAGCTGCCACAGGACCACATTAAATTATGGCCTTTCAATGGGCAGCTTAATCTCCTCCTCTGAGTAGATTTACCCCTTCTGCCTTAGGGATGGATTTATCTCTCGAGGGTTTTTCACTCTTAAATTTGAATCTTTACTTTGATTTTTATGCTCTCACTGGTGAGTGCCTGTGGCTTTCAAGAAAAAATAGTAGTTGTGTTTTCATGGAGGACTGCTGTTCAGCTGCTCTTTCATGGTGGCCTACCCACACTTTTCCAAAATAGATTTTTGCTTGGCTGGTAGTGCTGAAGGAACTGCTCTGCAGGCCTGTGATGCAGCTGATCTCAAGAGAAGAGTCACCTAGTTTGTGAAGAGCTAAAGATTTCGTGGATCATCCTTCTACTTTTGATTCTTCTCTCTGTTGCCTTTAGCAGTACTTGACCAAGACCTTTACAAGTGAAATTTTTGCCTGGGGAATGGACGTTATTTCATTTGCTATCTTAAAACAGTGAGTCATAGTTTTCCATTCGATACCTCAAAGCAGGGAGTCATAAAATTGGATGTGAGACTAATATGGACAGAGTGAGGATTTTTTTTTAATGCATGCTGATAAAAAAAAAAAGAGAGAGATCTGTTGCTTTGTTGCCTTAGCAATGACCTCTTCTATAGGACGTATTACTAAGAAAAGGTACCCTACATTGCTCAGCAAGAAGAATGATGAATATACAGGAAAGAGCAATTGCAAAAGCTCTTTTTTGTGGATATGAGGTGGGGTCTTCAGAGGCTCTCTGAGGATGATGAGCATGTCTATGTAAGTCCTCATCACCTGTAAAGAGACCGCAAGCAGGTAAAAAGATGAAATATGTAAAGATACAGGTTAAAGAGCTGGGACACTGGTTCTGCTTACCTTTGGATACTTTGTATGTTCAGAGCTCAACTTTAGTTATTCAAAAGCAGTTTTGAATATTTTAGTAGCATTATGCTTGTTTCTTGTCCTTTCCAGAGACTTTGGTAGGAATCTGGATTGAGGTGGATTTTGCCACCTCGACCATAGCAGGACGACCATGAAGAGATTCATTCACAGATTGACAAAGAAAGCTTCTGAGCAGTCTTTCATGCTTCCTTGCTACCAGGTTTCATGGAAACTGCAAATTAATAGTAACTTTTAGGACATTCAGTCCATCTCTTGTCCATTGCAGAGTTGTTTGTGATAGTAATGAGTTTCAAATCTCTGTCAGGCACAAGTTCAGTGACATGGACAAAAACTCGCCTGCATTTGCAGTATTGGCAGGGGAGAGTTTGCAGAGATTTTCAAATCCATTCTGCATAAGGAAAAAGAGATAAGTAAAATCCTTCCATTATTTTTCTCAGGAAGTTCCGAAGGATTGCTGTCTCACTAAGGTGCCTGAATAAACTTTGCTTCATTAATGCAGCCTTCTGGTTAGTGAGAAGTTGACAGAAAACAGCAGAGGTGATAGCTGCTTCCCATTGTACAGACAGTAATGGTCTTCTTTAGTAATGTCCTGCCTGTAGTGCAATTGCAGTTCTATGTAAGTGAACAAATTTGAAATTAATCAGATGTCTGGATTTTATTCATGGAAGGAAAGTGATTGCCTATATATCTTTCTTCTTTTTGTATTGTAAAAAAGTTAACGCAATAGTTGAAACCAGGACAGGAAAAAGCACAATTTTTCCATCATTTCTGCTTGTGAATGCAGGAGTTGCTTTACTAAAATCAGGAGTTACACTCTGTTAAAACAGTCTAAAGAAAATTCAGAGACTCATAGAGAATAATATAAAATTAAATAATGTTCAATATGAAATGCGAACAGTGAAGAGAAGTCAGAAAGTCATGTGTCTGATACATTTCCTGTGACAAATGCCAGAGCAGAGGAAGATTCTACATTCCCTGTGTCATGTGCATGTGACTGACTTGCGGAGCTACAGCACTGAAACACTTCGTGACTAACAGTGCAATTGCTAAAAATCTGTTTTGACGAGAGCTGCATAGTTGTCATCATTTGAATCTGTTATTGTCACTTTTACAGACAGTAATGGGAAACTCAGATCCATGTGTTCCAGCACAATTCAGAAATGGTAACACAGAACTGTTTCCTAATTGTATTTCAACAGTATTTTACAAAAAAAAAAAAAAAAAGCAAATTTGCCAAAGACATGATATTTAAATTCACCTTTTCTGGTTCTTGGATTTTGGGTTCTTTTTGTTTATTTTTGGTTTTATTTCAACTGTTTTTTATATATAAAAAACAGACCCTCAAGCTCTTGCTTGTGTGAATGTAGGTTTTTGTATGCATTGTTTGTATATATAAAATTAATATTTAAGGATTTAGGACTGATTTTGGCATGGAATAAGGTAAATGCGTACCTGTCGTTTTT
Source organism: Tinamus guttatus (assembly GCF_059628265.1). Lineage (NCBI taxonomy): Eukaryota > Metazoa > Chordata > Aves > Tinamiformes > Tinamidae > Tinamus > Tinamus guttatus. The sequence continues at coordinate 1,027,491 of NW_028288984.1, forward strand.
CAGCTGTCAGGTGTTTGCTGCCTGTTGCCTTCTGGGTAGTTTAGAGTCAGGGCCTGGAAGTATTTTGTACTTAAATATGTTTTTTATCCCTGATGTTGCATTAAAATGTTCTAAGCAACGCAGCTAAGGCTGTCTTTTTTTTCACGTCTGATGAGAACTTCTTAGTCTCTTGAATCCTTTGGCCAGTTTATTCTATCAAGGCACCTCCTTTTTGACCGTGGATATTTCTGACTGCTAAAGACAGCTTTGTTACTGTTGATTAATGACTCGTTAAGTCCAAGATGTTCCAGATATTCATGACACAAAGAAACAAGGGTGTGATCCTGCAAAGACCTGGCAGTATGTAACTATTCTGACACTAGCAGGAGATTGGGGCTCCGAGAATTTAACACTAATGTTTATTTTCCTAGTCTTTAACCTGAAATAAAGTGTATTTGAAATATTTTTTTTTGAAAATGAAGAATAGCATATTTGAGTGTTGTGAAACTTACAGAAAAACACACTTATAAGGAAACTTATTGCTGAAATTTCTGAATCTGTGTTTGTTTTTTTTGTAACTGCAGAAAGTGAGTGAGAAAGTAGGAGGTGCAGAAGGAACCAAGCTAGATGATGACTTCAAAGAAATGGAAAGGGTAAGTCTGAATACAGGTATGTATATCCATAATTACTGTTTATTTTTCTTTCTAGGACAGGATTTTATAAGCTTTTGTCCCCAACTCAATCAAGTAATTTTGAGAGAGTTTTATTCAGCAGGATTGAACTTTCAGTTCCTGGACCCTTTTCATTCTCTGACCAAGGAATACATAGTATATAGGCACTCTGTAAAATGCTGGTATTGCAGTGATTCAGACTAATACCAGCCACAAATTAGCTTCAGGTAAAGCTTTGGTGGTTGCTGTGGTGGCAGAAGGTGCCAGTGATTCATCCGTGATGCTTGCTGAGCAGTGTAGAAGAGCATGGACCCTGGACTGGCCACATCCACTATAAACAATTTTTATGGGAAAACAGTGAGCATTTTCAGGGGGAAAAAAAAATCCACCTGCCGGTGGTGGTGTGAATATGCCAGCTGAAAAGGGCATATTGGCAGCTATGTTTCTGGCTTTGACTTTCAGTGTCACCAGCAAATCCTGTAAAACAAGCTGCTGATAGGCAATTTGTAAGATATGTATCTGACTGATATGCATCCTTGGTGCAGAGAAGCAGATGCTACCTCTGAGTGCATTTGTGTAGAGAGATGGGGAAAGACTTTGGATAGATTATAAAAGAAAACTGCATAACAGGATTGTCCTTTCTTCCTGCAATGCAAGCACTGCAGAGTAGATTGCTCTACCTCCTCCTCCTTTCCCTTTAAAGTGGATGCAAGTGTAGAAACTAACATGGAAACTAACCGGAAGTTGATAAAGAAGATTTAGAAAAACGATGCAAGGTCTAGAATGGAAAATAAGACAGTGCAAAGGCAGAGTGAGTCCCATGTAGGGCTTGCGGGTAGCACAGGATGGCACCTGGGGATGCTCCTTCCTGGCCCCATGCCCTCGCGTCCCTTGTCAGCTCTTCCTCTGTGTTGGATTTGTCCCTGCTGCACGTCCTGGCCATCTGCTCCCTCTCCCCGCTCTCCACTGCAGCCTTCCAGCCCTTTCTGGGCTCCCCACCGGGCAGTGCAGCTACTTCTTTACCCCCAGCTACCGGTCTCTTCTGCTGCTTTGTGTAAAGCAGAGAGCAAGAACTGGCAGATGGCAGTGGGGGCAGAAAGCAGGAAAGAGGTCAATTGCAGCATGCTGTGACCATCTTACCTCAGGTGCTCACTTTGAAAACAGGAGCTCGCTTTTGTTGCAAAGCAGTTTGCTGCACAGGACACAAGTTACCTGACAGAGAAATCCAATGTGTTCACGAATGCAGAGTGTAGAAAGACTGTAGGAAACCTTATACGTGTAGAAGGGACATTTCTTCCTTTGAGGCCCAATTCTAAGAGGTATTGCATTTTTTGCTGGAAGATGCATAAATCTTGCAGCTTCTAACAAAGTCTGTAGATGCAGATGGTGCTCGTCATCTCTTGGATGAACTTGGATTGCAGACTGTTCCTTTAAAGTTTTATGCATACTAAGCAGTTTTTTGAATGCAGAATAGTTAACATACTTCTCCACTACATATAACTTAGGAAATTGATGCAGAAAATCGCTTAAGATATCAAAGAGTTATTGTGGAGGGAAGTAATGATCTTCAGTCCAGAATAGTCAGCCTTATTTTAAATGCCTAAATATAAAATAATTCTTGTTTCAGTCCAAGGAAATAAATGGTCAGCACCTCTATGGTAACAGGTTTCTTTATACTGGATACTGAGGGAGACTTATTCTTTCCTGTCTCGTTTTTGCCTTGTTTGGCCTTGAAGGAAACGGATAGTTCCTTTGGTGTTTAGTGAGTTGTTTGGATTGACACCTGCTTTCCCTTTGCTTTTCCTGTTAATAGGAGGCCAAAGAGTATTTTGAACAAATAATACTTCAAATAGTTTTCAGTGACTTTTTCTAAGCCAAGGTTTTCCCTTTTTGCGGGCATATCTTAGGGTGGTGTACATCTTAAATCAGCATCACTTACTGTATGAAATTCCCTGTGCAACCAAAATTACATTATACTTCTATTTTTCCCTTTGCTGCCAGAATAATGGCCTAACTTGAGAGTGATTCTGCTACAAAGTGGGATGATGGTTTCTGTAGCAATTCAGGCAGCTTTTCTTATCCCCATTCTGGTACCAGTGCTGGATTTAATCAGCGTCAGTTCTTAGGGACAGAAAAATAATAAGAATACAGAGAGAGAGTGAGAGAGAGAAATGAAGAGAGGAAAAAAGGTCTTATTTTTGTCCAACATCTCTTTTCTTGTTTCTTTTCTTGTTTCTTTCTGTTTAATTATTTCTTCTTTAGAAAGTGGACGTTACCAGCAGAGCAGTTATGGAAATAATGGCCAAGACTATAGAATATCTTCAGCCCAATCCAGGTAATGTAATTTCAGTCTCACAATATTTGCAGCACTTTGCTAAAACATTTTTTTTTTCAATCTTGACCCACGTACAGTCCAACAAAGCTTACCCTTCGTAGTGCAGTTAAGATTAAAGCAAAGCCAGTGGAGTTACTATGAAATGAAAAGACTTGAGACGAGTGCAGGCGTCTGTATCAGTCCAGGGAATGGAGGGTTAATCTGGAGGGGGAAGCTGTTTTTCCTTTGTACGTCTTCGTGTTAAGGAAAGGGACAGTATGTGCTGAGAAGTGGCGTGTTTCCTCGAAAGCAGCTGTGTGCGTGGGGCACAGAGCCTGTCCCACCGCGCGCGAGGGAGCAGGAGAGCCGGGGCTGCCACTGCAGTGATTGACCTCTGCCTGCTGCAACACAACATCAAAGCAGGGCTGGGAGTCAGAGGTAGTCAAGCAGTTTAAGGTGCAGTTTTTCTTTTTTCTCCTTTTGTGTTTTGTCCATTTTTAACAAAATTTTGAGAGACAAGCAGGAGAAAAGTACTTTTCTTGTAAATTGTTCTGGAAATAGATAGGACTGCAATAGTATGAAAATGTACAAAAGATACAGCCCAGTTACTGGGCTGGGGCATGGGGTAGACTTCAAGCTTAATCAGAGGTGACTAAGTTAAACTTTCAAAACAGAGTTAAATAACTGGCTTTCATGAGGAAAGGAAGGGTTTTGTGGCAGGGCTTGTGGAAATCTGCATGTGCCTCTCCTGCCGGTCAGATCGGTTGGATCATGATGGGAAGCTGTCATGATTACTACTGAAAAATTAGATCAAGCAACTTACTTAGGGCATTCCATAATTAACCCCCCCAAACAGGGAGTTTTTATACAAGCATAAATCAATGTTAATGTCACTGGTGAAATCAATGGCTTTAAGCAAGCACAAAATGAGCACAGAAGTAAAATTAGGCGCTGTGGCTAATATCTTAGAATTACATGGAAGGAGAGTCAAAATTCAGGAGGAATGATTAACATTCGCTGGATTTCAGTTGGAAGTAGCTTTGAGCTGGTGGGAAATATTTTATCTCCAGTGTGACAGATGAAAGAGTGGTGCTGGTGTAGCTCTTAATTAGTGATATTTACAAGTTAGACCATGGAGGGAAAAAGGATAATATGATGCTACTGCCAAGAATGAAAAAAAAAAAAAAAAGTACAAGTTCAAGAAGTGTTAAAGAGAAAATAACGATGACTAAAACGGTTTCTATGTCAACAGATGGAATAGTGTTTATGACTTGAGTCCATAGCTTCATGGCTCCTCATCAACAATCTCTCTGCAGGAAAAGCAATAGACCTGACAAACATTATGGGGCTAGTGATAAAATTGTTAACTACTGTCAAGCTGCTGTTGTGAGACATAGTATAGACTGAATAGTATAGACTGAACAGCCAGATTGCTGTTCTGGCTGCCTTCCTGATACCTCCGAGTGATTATGATTGAATGACAAAAGCGGCCCACACCAGCAGCAATGAGCAAAATTTCTGGAAGTAGCTCAAGGTGAAGTTTCCACCACCTGGGGAGGATACAACTTTGCATCAATGTAGAAAGAACCATTCCCATGGTTCAACTACACATCTTTCACCTTCTTGTCAAGAGTGTGAAAAGGATCAGAAAAATAAAATAGTAGTAAGAATGAGGAATATTTGTTTTTTTTGTCGTGTTTTTCATGCCATGGATAGGCAAAGGTGGCAGACAGAGCAGGATTGCCTCCTTCAGTTCTTGCATGGCCTTAGCTTGATTTAGACCAGTTATTAAAATGCAAAAAGGTGATCACAGTGATAAGAATTGCTTTGAAAATGAAAGAAATTGTTCTTTAAAATTCTCCTGGGGGGTTGAAAATGTAGTTTTCCAATATTTCCTATTTGCTTTCTCATTTCCAAGTATAGAAAATATAAAGAAATAGAAATATTAATAGAAATAAATCCCAGAAATATTAATATTAATAAGATATTCCTTATCAGAAACATTTAACAGAGTATTTTCCTTAAAAGGTTATCTAATTTCAGTAGGGTTTGGGATGCAATGCACATTATGAGATATGTAGGGTAGCAGAGTACAGTAGTGCTAGAGATCATTTGATTTTGTGATATATTTGGAATCAATAGATGCTGTATTCAAAGGCATGCTGTATTGTCCGACTTTACTAACCAATTAATGAACTCATACTGGCTACTAATGACAGAGAGAGTGACTTTACGGAAAGAGGTGCTGGGCTGAAGTTAGCACAAATGAAAAAGACAGCCTTGTCTCCTTCCCAAGCAGGAAAAAAAGCCGGAGCACAGCTGAGAATAACTAAAATTGAACTTGGTGAATGCTCAGATCTTTTTGTGCATATGTGCACAACCATGATTTAAAGAAAGTGAGAATAAGCAATGGTAAAGTTAGCTTCAAACTCTCTTGTGGCTGCTGTTCCTGTGATTCAGTGTGGTTCTGTTAACGCTTGATGGCAAGGTGAATCACTAGTGACACCATTAAGGACAATGAAAAGGAACGGGAGTGAAATGGGGGAAAGAATCAGACTTCTGTGTGGCATTTCATACATTTTTGCCCGTCCTCACTCGGGCTCAAACACAATTACAAAAGTAACTACATGGTTACACTAACGGAATAAGGCAAGTGACAGGGGTGTGTTCTCCAGACAGACGCACACACGGGACCTCTGCTCCCGTGGAAGCTAATGCAATCAGCTCTGCAGGAGCAGGGGAGCAAGGCCATTGCTGAGTGTCTTCTGAAATACACTTCTAAAGCACGATTACATGGGCCATGACATTTCCACCAGGAAACAAAACTGACTTCATAAACCAGATTTGATTTTTAGTTTAACTTTCTGTGCTTACCATAGTGTTTCTTTCTACTCTTTTCTATCTGCCCAGAATATAGCCACTTCTTTTTATACTCTTCTTGTATCTTTGATTTCACTCTAGAAATTTTCAACTTGCTTCCCATATCTTTGTTTTCATTTCCTGTCCCCTTCATTTTGTTTGTGCCATGGTTTATTTTATGCTTTATACAATACTTTTGATTTTGCTTAGTTCTCAGAGTTCTCTTTCTGTCTTCTTATACATGTCAGGCTTGTTCCCTAAATGGTAACATTAGGGCTAACTGTGCCTTCCTTCTTTGTATCATGTCCTGATCATTACTAATTGGTGTCAACAGGAGTCTCATATTGATTTAAGCAGTTTTGGATTCTATAGGGTTTTATCGTTGGAAAGCAACACATCTAACAGCTTCTCCTTGAGCCAATATTGGGATTAGCTCCCATCCAATGGCACTTTTAAAAGCCAGACACTTTGTTAAAATGCGGTTTCTTATACTGAACAGTCAGCCAGTGTGTTGCCCGCAGTTTTGTAGCACACCACAACAGAAGGCATCAACAAATTCAAATGCAGAAAAACATGATCTTGTGACACTGAAGGGTAGTGAGAAAGCTTACAAAAACATAATTACTGTATGTTAAAAATATGTTGCCCTTTCATAAGCTGCCTCTCAGGCAAAATATGTATTACGACAGTTTCCTGATTTTCCTGTGTCTGTTTGTGTGTCTGAGTCTGCGCATACATATGTGCCACAAAATGAAATATGTTCAGCAAATGGAGCCATCTCATGACATAGAGTCTTCAAAGTAAATTAAGAGTGAAACATTATTAACTCTAGTCAGTCAGTGTTTTGCTTTGTTGCCGAAATATGCTGAGTATGCCGAAATAAGGCTGAGTTTTGACCAATGACTTTTGCGTACATCAGCATAAGTTGCTGATGTTTTGTCCATGGAAATACATCAGAGTAACAATGAGGTAGAGTCTTTCTCAGTAAAGAAAGTGGAGCTATTCATAGCTGCCTTATTGTAGCATACACAATGCTGTAGGTAGAAGCGGACAGTCTGATCCAACTCTGAGCCAGCTCAGCTGGCAGTAGGATATAGCTGGTGAGATTTGAAGCAAAATGCAGTTACTTAATTCATTCTCTGAATGCTATTCACATTCTGTACTTGCAAAAATTTTCTGTAAACACATCAACAAAAAATTCTTTTCTTCTTCTGACTTTGTTTTCATCAGTTATGATAATTATGTGTGCTATCTCCTGTTTTGCAGTTGTGTATCAGAAATAGAAGATAAGATACCATCAAAAAGCATGAGTGTCTCCAAATCCTCATAAAAAATAAGAATTGCTTTAAAGATAGTTTATTATCATCCTGTTTGGGAGCATAGGGTTTTTTGTTGGTTGTTTGGCTTTAATTCTACAGTAGAAAATCTTCCAAAAATTGAGAAACGTTGGAGTCTGCAATACGGTGTCCACTCTGGACTTGTCCTTGAGACCAAAGGTGGCCCAGTCTGTTTTCTATATCATCTGCACAAATCCAAACATTGAGAATATGGAGATGGGTTAAAGACTTTTCTCCTGTGTTTGTTTGAACTCATGTCAAATATGCTGTCTTGAGAGTGTTTCTGGGCTTTCTTTTGTCCAAGTGATTTCAAAGGAAGTTCTAGCTTGATGTTCAGGACAGAGCCTTCTCTCTGACCTACCAGCTAAAGAAAACTTCTGCAAAAGTCAGTGACCAATAAGATTTAATGTCCTCACTCAAAATCTTTTGTGGAAATTAGGCAGTTTAGTTAACATTTCAGGTGAATTGGATCATTCATATTGGTTTACTCTAACTACTGTGTATTTATAACTGCCACTGGCCTGTTTCAGCTTCCAGAGCTAAACTAAGCATGATCAACACTATGTCAAAAATTCGAGGACAGGAAAAGGGACCAGGTTATCCTCAGGCTGAAGCCTTGCTGGCAGATGCGATGCTGAAATTTGGTCGAGAACTTGGAGAAGAATGCAACTTTGGTGAGTTGATTGCCTCCCTTTCAATTATAATTAAATAAATTTTGTAATTAAAATGTTTAAATGTTATAATTATTTAATTCTATAAAGGAAGAGCTTCCACAAGAAATTTCAGAGTTTAGTTTCATCAGGCTTCTGCTCAAAGGTTGGTCTAGGGCTGTTTTCATGATGCAGATCCAGTGTCTTCTAGAGGTTGAGACCGGAGATTTTTTTCCTATGGATGAAAGTCAAGTTGTTACCGTTCAGAACCATGTCTGTATTGGCTTTGTGCTGTGTCTCACTGGTTATATAACCAGAGATAGGTTATGTTGAAAAGGTGTGTGTCTGGAATATGTATTATCACTGTCTGTGTGTATGTACAATAAAATCTGTCCTCAGAAACTTTATAACTAATGTTGCTGTCTTCACTTCAGACATGGAATAAAGGCTTATAAATATTTTTAACTCCAGTTTTAAAAATGCTCGTTCCTTATATACTCTGTTCAGCCTTTTTTTTCTGTCCAAATTACACATTTTAACATGAAAGATTACTCTTGTCTTCTCTATAGCTTTCCACCCTCTCCACCCAAATGGATTTTGCAGCTGCCTAAGTTAGAGATGTTCTTCAACAGTAGAATTTAATTATAAAAGATCACATTCAGAGCAGGAACTTATGTTTTCTGTGGTATTTCTGCAGCCATTTTTATAGGGCAGTACCCTGAACACTGATATAGGACCTTGGAACATCTGTTTCTTCTTTGAGCCATCCTAAAATGTTGTCTTGAGCATAAAAACATCTGCGATGAAGAAGACACTTTCCTGTTGTTGCACAAAATGGACCTATTAGCTTGACAGATACAAGATAATTTCTACTAATTATTGCTGAACTGTTTCTTTTATATTTTTTCTCTAATTTTCTAAACTTTGAATGTATTTTCAAATGGAAAATGAAATAATAGAATTCAGTTTGCATGTTGTGCGATGATTGCACTGGTGCACAGCAGAATATATGTGACAGTTATTTTCACATTCTTAACTAATAATAGTGAGTACAGCTGTCTGTTACCTTTTATCTGGGTCTAGCAGGCTATTTAGTTTTGCCACATATTGCCCTCTGTTTGGAAGGTAAAGCCAGGACTTCTTGTGATTTTTTACATTTTTAATTGTTCAGACTCTTTGTATTCTTTGAAAGTAGACTTTATACTACCATCCTGAGCCTCATAGCAGAGAAGTATTTTTGTGCTTCCTGGTGTCGTCTCCATGCTGAGGAGAAAAATGGAGCCATGTATTTGGTGGATCTAAAGGGAGGCTTGGAAAAAACAACAGACAGCTAATTCTTACTGAGATTTTTGTCTCCACTAAATGTATAAACTTGACGCTTGCATAAAAAAAAATCATTAGTGAAAATGCTAACAATTTTTACTTTTGAAAGAGTCACACTGAGGCAGACAGGGAGACACAGACTTCTGTTTCAGGTATTGTGGTGGCAACACTGCAGTAAGTAGAAGCGATTATTTTCTGACAGGTTTGTCTCACCAGAGCAAGGGTGACAGTAGACAATGAGGTGTGGGGACGGGCTGCTTTGATGCAGTGTGAGTCCTCAGCTTCATCTGTGTAGCAACCTGTAAACTCTGGGGGCTGCAGAAGTGAAAAATACATGTTGTTCTTTTGCATGGTGGATCATATTCTATCTCTTTCCTTGAGGCTGTAAGTAAAATGTTAACCAAAATTTTCTTGACTCAGTGTCATCCTACAGTAATTTGGAACTATGCTGTTTTAAGATACACTGGCCATCTTTTCTTTAAGGACCGGCACTTGCTGATGTGGGAGAAGCTATGAAGGAGCTTTCTGAGGTCAAAGACTCCTTAGACATGGAAGTGAAACAAAACTTCATTGACCCACTGCAGAATCTGCATGACAAAGATCTGAGAGAAATACAGGTATTGCCATCAGTGTGGCATTATAGTATTGTGCAGAAATAGACCGTGTGTATTTCCAAAACATATTTTGGTTGTGCAGCTTAAATACTTTCTTTCAGATTCATAGATGATCTGATTTTAGTCTCTTCTGATTTGAGTTTTATTTTTCAGTTCTATCTTTGTCACTTTTTGACAGTGGCATAGTCAACTTTGAAAATCTTATTATTTTGCAGGCACAAGCAGATTGTACTAATTCAACCATTTGAAAAGTCGTGTCACTATCTGAATAGGTGGATAGGTATTTACATTCAATTTTGTAATGCATGACATGCAGAGAGATTTTGATAACTGATTCTAGATCGGCACTACTCTTTTGTACATACACAATTTGTGCCCAAAACGTTCCCAGGAATTGAGAGCACAAATACCATTTGCTTGCACAAAATGTGTAGTTAGTCATCCAAGTACCGTCCATCATTTACAGAGAAAAATTATTTGTATGCATACTTATGTGGATACAGCTAATTTTACAATTGTAGAGGAAAAAGCAAATACAACAAATGCTTATCTGTATGAATAACTATTCTTTGAAGCTTAGTAAGACTGTCACATGGTTAAATATGAGAATAAACTAGAAAATCTTTTAAAAAAGTTAAGATCATTTAGTGAAAAATCATGTAAATAAAAAAAAAATCCTCTTCATCTTGTTCATGAAAACTCTGACATAAGCAAAAAAATATCAATTTGTGCTTTTAGTGGAATTTTCCCTTAGAATTCCAGCAGAAAAACACAGTGCACAGATAATTCCAAATCATATGTTTAAAGTTAGAAACTCTCATAACTTTTACTCGAGTGTTCAAGGTTTTTGTTTGTTTGTTTGTTTTAATGTTGGAGGTGTATTGTTTTCAGATGCCAGTGCAAAATGACTTCTTAGGTGCGATGTAAAATGACCTCATTGCTATGTGTTCATTCCCCCAGAGGAAGAGGTGATACTGCAGAGAGACAGCACATATTTGTAGATGCATGTGAGCTGCCTAGTTATGTGAGATCTTACATGCAATTGTAATGAATTCTTCATTCAAAGAAAGGAGAGTTTGGAAATGGGATTCATACTGAGCTTGCATGTGCCCTTCTGTTTTACAGCATCACCTAAAGAAAATGGAGGGTCGACGCCTGGATTTTGATTACAAAAAGAAAAGGCAGGGGAAACTCCCTGATGAAGAACTTCGCCAAGCTCTGGAGAAATTTGATGAATCCAAAGAGATTGCTGAGTCAAGCATGTTCAACCTTCTGGAGATGGATGTGAGAAATGCCTTGTTTGTTCTTTGAGCTGACCTTTAAAATTAGAAAGACACCGGTGCACCAGTGAAGGCAGTAATCTAAAACCCAAAAGCATTTTAAAATCTGGCATAGAAATGTGCTCTCTAGCTGTGTAGAGTTATTTGTAGCCAAAGATAAAACATCTTCATGCTCTAGAATTAATGAATGTGAGTCATGATTTCTACTTAGCTGTGGTTGGGGTTTGGTTTGAGGCTTTTCTTCAAGAGTGTACTGTGCTGGGAGGATTAGTAAAAAAACAAAAATGAATTTTGCAACCTCCAGGTCTCTGTCCTAACCTAATGCAATGATGAGTAGAAAAGTCAAATTTAATGTGACTGCTCTAATGTGAGTCTGGAGCTTATGTTCTGCCTACAAATTAGCTAAGGTTTTAGCATCTGACTGTAGGCCTACAGGAATGAAATCAAACCTACTAGATCTTTTTTGAGAATTTGTAATCTAGAAACTGTAAAATCAAACACCAAGAAAAAATTGCCCCTTTTGAAGGAAAAAAGCAATCCTTTCAGTTGAAGTCTGTCTTACAAAATATCTTGTCAAAAGAAAGCACAGTATAAATATTTCAGGTGAAGTAGATGAGTAGATTTATTTATAGGCTAAAAGTACACCTGATTAATATCTCATTTTTCTGCCAGTGTTGTAAAAGGGTCATAATAAAACTGAAAATATTTGCGTATTAGAAACAAGATATAGTTGTGCTGAAATTAAACAAGCAGAATAATTTTGTAGTTTAAGGCTTATAGTAATATGCAGTCCCATGTAGCCAGATGGTCCAGGCCTGCATTATGCCTGTGACTTTGCATACTGTGGAAGGTGCTGGAAAATGTGTTGATGCCACAAGAGTTTGGAGTGATCTTCTCTCATGAAGTAAAATAGTGTTCGTATGCACTACAAATATCCAGCATCCAAGACTGCATAATATCTTTCTGTTTTAGTCCACTTCACTGACCACACTGTGATAAAAGCATAACCATATTCTGTTCAATTTCATCTGCCTTGAATGGAGGAAGAGATATATCACACTTCAATTACTAACTAGTTTTTGCTCATTCGGTTTTTCTGAATGAAGTAGATTTGTAGACTGTTGTGTGTGCAAATAGCCTGTGGATGTGATCAAATGAGAAGAGCTGCAGTTAAAACCCCAGGTGCGGCCATAACCAGATGTGGTATTTATAGAGAAATGCTAACTGAAAGGTAACAACCTGCAAGCTACAGAAGATGAACCAACTTTTCCGGGAACTATATACAGCTGTCTTTGCAGCGTTACTGTGATGGTGTCTTTTATATGCTGTTGCTCAGCTATTGGTACAGACCTAAAATGTGATGTTTTAATGTCAATCCTCAGATTGAACAAGTGAGCCAGCTTTCTGCTCTTGTACAAGCTCAACTGGAGTACCACAAGCAGGCCACGCAGATCCTACAGCGAGTTACTTCTAAGCTGGAAGAGAGGTACCGTTCACTTTTTCTAAGTTTGTCAAAATGTTTTATGTTTTGCAGAGACTAAAAACTTATGATTAGTGCATGAAAAAGTTACCTTTTGGAATTTTTAGCATTCATGGTTATGAAAAATAGGGTAATCTTATTTGCATTTGCAAATAGAAGTTCGTTTAATTTGGAGTAGGCATGTACTTCTGAGCATGACTGAGTCCAGGAAATTGTATCAGCTCAGTAAGGCTATTAAATGTGTTTTTAATTGAAAGTATGTACTTTCAAACACTATTAATCAGTAGGACTTAAGACTTGTTTTTATGCACTATTCCTGCATTAATTCTGAAATAATCTTTTTCAGAGATGCAGTTAACCTCCCTTGGCCAGATACTCCTTCTCCATTTGCTAGTGAACTAAATAGTCTCCCTTTTAGTTCTGTTATCAGGTCAATTTTGATAAAAAGCTTAATTGACTTTACCTCTACCATCCCCTCTTTTATAGGACTGTGTGCTATCTCCAAATTAATTCAGTGTCCTTTTAATCTTAAGAAATCTTGTTTCCATCAACATGAAACATATTGAATCCTCCTGAAATGAGGAAGATAATGTTTTTAGAAAGTTTATCAGCCTCCCACACACACATGTCCTTCTTGAAGAAAAATAGCATAAAGTAAAGTTTTATTTATTCCATGTAGTTCTGGATGACGTCTCTTCAAATCTGGCCATAATTCCCAACAGCAATAAGTGCTCATATATTGTGTGGAATGAATGGAAAGGCAACATCTTAACTGCATATGTTTCTTCAGTGTTTTCTAATGTCATTAGTATAGATGTAGTTTCTGGACCACTGGGTCTTTCAGTGGTTATTTTCTCTGAACACACAGGTTTTAAGATTCATTCAATTTTAATCGTTAAACTTCTCTGTCTGTGGAAATCACACTTGTTTTGGCAAGTAGGCTGTCCAGCAAGCTGTTTTTGGCTGAAGTTTTCCACCCAGCCTAAACAGCTAAGAGAAAATGATTGTCAGAGCTTTCCAAATAAATACTATAATTCCCTTGCTGTACAGAAGCACTAAAAAGCTTTGGGAACAGGTAGATTGTATTTTAGTCCAGAAGTTATGGCATAAAGTGAGCAGGTCTTTATCTGCTACAGATTTCCTTTTCTGTAATGTCCACAGTTGGCTTTGGCTCAATTCAGATCATCCTTTGCCTATATGAAACTTCTGCTAAATTGCCAATATTTTAACTTTGTGCAATTTGCTGGTCACCACACTACTAGCTTCTCAAGAATCTCACATCAGTCCGTCCACTTCTGTAGCTTGGCTGACCACAAGGTCTTTCATTTAAGTTTCTTCTGTCACCTCCATATTTTTCACATTTTTATGTTTTTGTTTATTAAGAAGACTAAGGTCCAAATGATCAGTACTAACTATATCTGGATGGTGAGGAAATTCTTTTTGCCAGAATTAAAACCACCTAAGTTAGAAGCTGATCTTTTCAGTAGTTCGAATCAAAATATATACTTTGTGCTATCGAGAGCATGGGCCAAGCTATAACAGGTTAGAGAAAAAAAGCCATTGAAACAGTGAGGTCATTACTCGTGTAATCTTCCCAGTGTGATGACAGAAATTTAAGTGGAAACTGCTGAATATAAACAACTGTGATTCCAGCTTCCCTGTCTAGATTTTTCCGTGCAATCTGAAAAGGGACCACTTCCTAGGAATTCTGCAGTTTTACAGTTTACAAAATTTCACAGCTTGGAAAACAAATTCAGACGACTGATGCATAATTTTTTAATATGAGAGTCAAGAAAACTGGAACTGTACACTTTTATGCAATAAGCGCTCCAAATAAATTGCCTGCAACTGAAAATCAATACCTTCCCACACAGTCTGCTCACAAAATGACAGCTATTGAAATCAGTGCTCAGTAAAGACTTGTCATGCATAGCAGCAAAATGGCAGGCTGCAATCAAAGTAAAAATAGAGGTGGAGATATTTGTACAACCCTTCTCCAAAGATTGTTAAAATCATATCACAAGTTCCATTTCACTGGAAGCCCCTCATTGCTGTTAGACAAAAATAAACCAGCCAAAATGCTAATTCCAAGGAAAAAACAAAAATGAGTAACCTCATGGCACAGCCAACCCCCACTTTTGTTGTTGTTGTTGTTGTTGTTAATTTAAACTAATCTTACAAGTAAAATTTACTCCAAATGCCCAAACTTGTTCACTCTGTCTGATCGGTGGTCATGAACCTCGAAGACTTGGAAGTTTAAGTATTTGGTGCATCTCATCCATCAACCAGAAAGCTACTCTTGCCATTTAACTTTCTTCATGTTTTGGCAGAATAAAAGAGGCATCATCTCAGCCCAGGAGAGAATACCAGCCCAAACCTCGTATGAGCCTGGATTTTACTACTGGTGAAAATACTCAGCACAATGGAGGGATATCCCATGCCACAACACCCAAACCATCAGGTAAATGTAATGGCAATATGGCCAAGTTAAACAAAGTCTATCTGAAGCTTTGCTACAATAGAGAAGTTCAGCACTCCCTCGAAGAGATGAGTTTTTCCACAAGTGAGAAAAAATGAGCAGAAGGATAGTATAGGTGAGGTATGTTTAAACTGACTATATTGATTCCAGTGGTCCAGTAGAAAAGCACTTTACAGAGTTCTTTGTGTTTAGAACCTGAGCTGTGAGAGCATGGATGGATCATCCACTGCTATAAATCTTTGGCCCAAGATCAACAATTCTTTCAGTCTTAAAAGCTCAAAGAAATGTTGCTAAATTCACCTTGAATATAAATCTTGGCAAAAAAACAACAGAATGCTTTCCGTGAAAATGCAGAAGCCTGACATGCTCCCCAAACCAATAATGTTATCCTGCCCTTTAAGGCCAGGTATTACAGCACTAGCAGCCAGGAAGAAAGACAAGTGAAAACAAAAATGAAGCCAAAGGAGAGAGGTATAAGCAAGGTGCAACATATGTATGACTATACATAACTCATCATTTAAAGATGCAATTTTTTTCAGATCATCGTGTATTAAGAAAGCCTTATCATTTGTTTCTCACAGTCATGGTCTTTTATCCCACGTTATGGTAAGGGCTGCCCTTGCTGTGGACCCTGTCATCATGTGTTCTAGTTGACCTCAATGACAATTCCCAGCACAATGCACCTTGCAGGATTAAATTTTTTTCTCTAAATCTTTAAGCATTATTTCCTTCCTTGTCATCACATCCTGATGAGCATGCTTGACATTTTCCCAGTTGTAGTTTGCAACAGTATTTCCATTTGGCTTTGGGCATCTGCATCTGGAAACTGTCTTGTGCACTCTTGTAAATGTTGAACAGCCTCCCCACCATAAGGACGGGGAGGGATGGAGAGAATACAGTGTGGATTCCTTCTGCATGAGCATAGCTTGTGACTTGCTTGTTAATGCTCTCACTGTCATGCCACCAGCAATTTTCTTCAGTCCTTTTTTTTGTAGTGTCATTAGTACTGGTTAGTAGATCAGTGGCAGTAAATACTGATGCTCCTACATCTCTTAAGTACTCATCTTAACTGTTTTCATCCTAAGAGAGACTGGAAATTAGCGTTTTCTTCAACTGGGTTTTTTTCTTGTGAAGTGCACATTGGTTCCAGAGAAACTCTTGCTTCTTTGAAAATTCATTAGTTATAGTCTGGGCCTGGTTCATTCAAAGCTAGATGGCTTACTAAGCACTTATCTTACTAAGACTTACTTTTCATAATTAAGGAATCTAAGCTTTAGTAGTGAGAAAACCAAGGAGGCTTTTTGAGGTTTGGTGATGTAGCAAAATAGCACATGGCACATAAGGTATGTCCTCTCTTTTTTTTTTTTTTCTTTATTTTGATTCCCCCAGCGAAACAAATTGTGCCTGATATATAAAAAAATTAAAGTAGGATTCACTACAAAATTTTAGAAATTAATTATAATTTGAAATACTTATTGTATGGACATCTTCACAAAAACTGTTCAACCATTAATAATTTTGCTTATGGTGGGCTTGAGACTATAGAGATATGTTCAGGGAGAAAATATTTATTAATTTCATATAAACTAGGAAAGTCTGCTAGATACTAATAACTTACACTAATGTTGATTATCCATCCAGATGGTTAGTGCAGATTTTCATGAACCAGTTTTACTGGATGACTGACCTATAATTGGAAAGATTTTAATTTAAACTGTCTTTAGGAGTCCATTCTAGTGCCTATGCAATTATCAAGAGTTTTGTGTTAAAGGGGTCTTTGGAAACTCGACATTAAAAAAAAAATGTTTATGAGCATTTAGGTCTATTTACACTACAGTTGAACTATTAACATTTCTGAACAGTAGCACAGTTATGCCTTCCCTGTTAAAATGTTCCTTGCTCTACCGACATAGTCTGCACAAGCAAATCATCTCTGTGCTAGTACAGCTGGAAATACATTAGAGCTTTTGCTTTGTTTTATGTGCTTTGTAAACTAAACAGAGAAACATGAGATCCCAAGTTGATCGTAGCCCTGCTTTTAAGTGAGGGCATGACTGTAGTTTGGTGCTTTGAGCATACTCAGACATTTATAGGCAGAGTCACACATCAAAATTCAAAGCTATGAATAGCTGCTATCTGTCTTCTAATACAATTTTGCATTGCACAATTAAATCTCACCAAAGGACTGAAATAATAGTTTGAGTTATAATGGAGTAGCAAAATCTGTGGTAGATATAAGAAGGTATCTGTAATAGTTGAGGTTTTTAAGCATATTGTTTCTCTGTGTTTCCTTCCCGTAGGTGCTCATATGGATCAGCCATGCTGCCGAGCTCTTTATGACTTTGAACCAGAAAATGAAGGGGAGCTGGGATTTAAAGAGGGTGATATCATTACCCTCACTAACCAGATTGATGAAAATTGGTATGAAGGCATGCTTAATGGCCAGTCAGGTTTCTTCCCTATCAATTATGTCGACATTCTAGTTCCTTTGCCCAATTAGGATGGCTGATTCACCTTGTCTTTGATCCAAATAGTTGTGTTGGTACCACTGCTTTCAGAATGCTGCTTCTTAACACTTCACAAGTGCGAATTGCAGTGGTTAGAGTCATCAAGTCCCACTGAGCATCTTTGGTTTACGTGTTGTCATACTACGTAGTGGTGATGCGTGGTATCTTCTGAGCCACCACAAGGTGGGTTAGGTCACGTGGCCACGCCAGCCTGGTCGTAGCCAGAGCCATTGCTGATGTGAAACTGGAAAGATGATGGCAAGCAGAACTTGGTGATGTAGTAGAAAGTGATGGCGATATTGGGAAGATAATGCCTATCACCACTGTATTACTTTTCAGTCTTAGTTCTCTGTAAAAAGAGGGAAAAGTTCTTGCCATTCTTCCTGACGATACGGTTCACACAGGTCTAGTATTGCCTAAACAGCATTATGTCTTTTGGCCAAAACAGCTTGGGAGTCTGTGCTGGTCTCACAGAGACGATGTAAATGTAGGGTCTCTGGTTTCTTAGAAAGTGAACCACTGTACTGTATCCTGCAGATCTCTGCTCATTTTTGTATCCTTTATTATTATTAAAAGGCCTGTTTCCATCTATAAGTAAATTGTAAGTCATAAAAGGTGATTCCTGTAGTAAAAAGCTTGAACTACAACCACATGCATTTTCCCTTCAGCATCTCTGAGCATGATTAACAAAAAGTCAGTAGCAGAGCAGATCAGGGAATAAAGCTGGCATAAATGTTACCTGTTTCTTGTCAAGTTCTGGCACAACATCACGCTCCCTAAACACCAGATACTCTTTGTAAACACATTTACTGGGGATAAAAATAACCTACCAAATACAACCCTCATTTCTTTTGTTTCTGTCTACCACGTGTTCTTCGAACATCATTTGTGCATATTCTGCCCTCAATGAGGACTAAATAAAATTTCTTTCTTTTTGTGTTGCGCAATTAAAGACATGTGGCTATATATGCAAAAACGTTTCCTGTATGTTTGTTCTTTTATTTTCCTCTTTCCTGCATTTTGTGTGTACAGTGCGGTGCCTAGCTTCTAAGCATTATTTTGGTAATAATTGTAAAAGTTCTCTTAGTTTAGGTATTCAGAGTTCTATTTATCTAAATTGTACAGACTCTTTCACAGTTTTAATGTGCTGCTTTGGCTGTGCCACTTTAGTACCAGATGATGTGACATGAAGACAATTCCCTACCGCTTAATGTATAAACTATATCTTGGAAAGTATTGATATTTCAAATAAATAATGATGAATGGATAACTAGAATAATGTTGTGAATTATTACTTTGTTGCTTTCAAATCATATGTAGTAACTAACAAACAATTTTATTTCAGAAAATACATTCCTCGGGCCTGAACCGCAAAATGGGGAAAATACATTATTTTTCTTAACATTATTAAAGCCTGACTTGCTTGTGTCACTCAAATCCCATACTTATAATGGCCACAATAAACAGAGTAAACTGAACATGGAGCATCTTAAATTAATGTCATAAAGGCCAGTATGCATATGCAATCTTGGAGCTGCCTGGTGCTCATCTTTGAAGAGTGCTTGAAATCATAACCTAACTAGTAAAGCTTAACAACATGTTAAGTAACAATTTCGCTTTCCTTTTGTATTATGGAACATTCTATTTCAAAAAGTTTCTTTTGTAATAATCTTACCGTTCACATATGTAAGAGACATATCTCAATGCATGTTGACAAAGAATCTGAAAAGAGATTGCCTCATGTGCAACGTGCATTACTTTTGCTTCTCATTATGATTCTGGCATGAATCCCAGATTTAGCCTCCAAATAAGTTTCTGCCGGTGACTGAAGTTAATTCATTTCAAACGTAGGTGACTTGAGTTATTGGTGAATTATTCACTTCAGTGGGTGAATTATTGGTGGTAATTTGACATTTGACAGGGTCTGGCAATCACAAATAATGGCACAGGAAGTCAGAGACAAATTTCTGATCTGATACATTCCTATTTTATGAAAGTACTATTTCTATAATGCTCATTGAGGAGATACAAATGTTTGGCAATTGTCTTGGACAACTTTTTATGTGATTTAAAGCAAAGGCGTAATTGGTGTACATTGCTGTTCCCTTACCCTTCGCTTGTCATCCTTGACATCACAAACTGTCAAGGGACATTTTTATAAGGAGTAGGGAAATGCCATATCTTTTAATATAAGGACGACCAAGAATGCAAAACATAGTCTAAATAATATCTGCTATTTGCCCATATTTGATGACATAGGCCTGGGCCTAAGGATTCACATGATTCTTGGCCGTGTGTGCTCCTTCGCTTTCTGTGTCTGGTAGGCAAACCCAGAGGAGGGTTTTATGCCTTAAGCAGTCAGATCAAAATCTGCTTTGGCCAAGGCAGGGCTTCAGAGGGTCTCGCTCAGGGCCAGCAGCTAATGTTTGCACCCAAGGTTTCAGGGACAGGGTGAGAGAGGGGTGGCCCAAGGAGTGAAAGAAATCAGGATGCTGCTCTTTTTGCATCTCTGTTAATTCAAAGCTCTGCTCGCAGAGCTATGTGACTGCTCACTCCCTGAAGAAAATATGATGTTTTATTGGTGGAGGCAATGACCTGTTGTCACCAGTGTTCTCGCAGTTTCTGCTATATTCTGATGGGTATCTGGTTTTCAGAAACATTTTTAAAATGTGATACCTAATTAACAAATTCGGCTGTAGAATGGTGATCCTTACAAGAAGAAACTTAAGCACATTCCAGCATTGAGCTAACAGCTGTGGAGTGTATCTGAATGTGTTTTTTGTTGTTGATTTTGTTTTTTTTTTTCCTCCCCCAATAAACCTACAATCTTCTTAATGGTGCTGGATTTAAACAAAATAAATCTACACTAAATAAGCCACTTTTAAAATATCTCTTTCCCCCAGAAATTAAGAAGGTAGGTGGTAGCCACATTCAAACTTTGTATTTAATTCGTAAAGACAACTTCCCCACTACAGATAATTACATGGACAAGACCAGAAAATTGCCAGGAGGAGTTCTTAACCCAGTCTCACATTTTCAGGTCTCTCTATCTTCATAGCTGCACCTAAGCCGAGCAGTACTTTGTGCCAGGACATGTTCCAGGCCTGCCGCTTGCATAAGGCAGAGGAAACTGGCTAGATTTGAAAGAGAAGAGAGCAGGGGGTTGCTGGACAGTGTGCCAGTGGATCTTCTACCTAGGGATAAAAGTCGAGTTTGCTTGGGATGGGCAAATGAAGCAACAATTTAGGGCATGTTCCCAGGTCCTGCAGTAGGCACAGCGTATAATGCTGTTTCACGTCTTCTCCTGCTTGCTTGTAGTTCTGCTGGTTACTTCTTTTCCAAAAGGAGATATTATTAACATAATTTCTTTGGTTGTATTTGAGTTTCCTTGTTCCTGAGGTGTGCTTAAATGTTAGTTGGAATGATTCCTGGCTGGCATCATGATGTGAATTTACTGCTTGGCTCACTTGACTTAAAAGAGAGGGTTGTCAGAGATGGCTGTGAGATCCTCTCCTTTTCCTGGGAGTTCAGCTTCCTAGGTAAGCTGTCAGCTTCTGTGCAACCAGGAAAATTGTCCTTTCTTCTGGCTGCTAATGAATGCGCTTGGCCTTATTCAGATTCAGATGTTTATTATGCAAAATATTTTGGTTATTTCTGCCTGCTGCCAGTGCTTCTGGCTAGACTGAAAATTTTAAGCTGCTGTAAGGATGTAACAGTGCACAAAGGTGACAAAATACATACTGTTAAAATTTTAAATGTATTTTGACTTGGTCTTTTCTGGCATTTTCTTGCCATTTTCTGTAACGCACCAGTTGGATGGCTATGAAAAAAAAAAATAGATTTAATCTGAACCTTTCTAGATGTTCTGAAATAATTTTATTTATTTATTTATAATCCTTACACTCCTAGCACTTCAAGGTAAGGTCTGGAATTTGCAGCGGGTACAGCTATCTTTCCTCAGAGATTCAAGTGAACCTCTGAAGTTCAAGTGTCAAGATAAAGTGTTGCAGATTTAATAAAAACAACTCTTGTGATTTATTTGTAAAGTATGGGTACATTCTGTGCTGTTTGTCTGTAATAGTTTAGAAATGACACAGTGGGCATAAAAGAGGGCCTTAAGTGAAATAGTAAAGAACTTGGTTAATGAGCATCACACTGAGCATCTACTTAAGTTGACCAATGGTGCCTAATAGTGGAGAACCTATGAGGGCATCTTCCACCGTTACTCTTGCAAGCAAATTCTAGCCTTACTCAGCCCAGTTTTAGTCATGAAGCTGTGTGTGTTGCTCCTCTCTTCTTAAAGCATGCCATCTCAAGAAAATGTGCCATTAATCAATTTCCCATCTCCATAGCACACTGACATTCCCTTGTGAGTAATGGCAAGCAAAAGAAAGAAGAAGCCACTTTACTAAGTGTTTAAAAACAGTATTTAGAAGTACATGACTTGAAATGGTCACCACAGGCATCTGATTGCAAAAGTTACCTATGTGTTTGACTAGTTTCTGAGAAGCTTATGCAGTCATTAGGGACTTTTAGATTACTTTTCGTATGAAAATGCTATTTGAGATCACCTGAAGGTACATAAATTACAGCATTTCAGTGCTTCTGACTAGCAGCTGTGGATATCTTTATAAATCTTTTCAGTTTTAGTGCAGTGTTACTCTTAATGCAGTATAACCATTCTCACCTAGGTGAGTAGACAGGTCTGTTCACAGACTCACAGAGTGGTTGAGGTTGAAAGGGACCTCTAGCAATCATCTAGTCCAACTCTCCTGCTCAAGCAGGGACACCTGAAGCTCATTGCTTAGGTTTGCATCCAGGTGTGCTTTGAACATATCCAAAGAAAGAGACTCCACAATCTCTCTTGGTAGCCTGTTCCACCCTCACAGTAGAGAAATTCTTGCTCATATGGAGGTGGAACTTCCTGTACATCAATTTTTACCCATTACCCCATGTTCTGTTACTGGCCACCACCAAGAAGAGTTTGGCCCCCTCTTTACATTCGCCCCTCAGATATTTATACATGTTTATCAGATCCTCTCTCAGTCATCTCTTCTCCAGGCTAAACAGGTTCAGCTCACTTAGTCTTTCCTCATACAGTAGATTTAATGTGAGTTCTCTCAGCTTCAGTTCCCTGTCAGCCAGATTGGTGACTTTGCTAGTTTTTATTTTCTGCTATTTCTGTCTAATTTCACATATGCTACAAGATAATGCTTATAACAGGGAAGAAATACAGATTTAAAAGCACCTACTAAACAGGGATGGTGTTCTACCTGCCATTAGCAGTTATATATGTCTTGCTGCTTATCTCTGAAATTCTTAAATAACAAGTTTCTGCCCTTCATCTAACCTGAAACCCCAGGCTGCATGGGAAAGCTTACGTGAGCAACTAATCAGCACGTTTCTAGGCCAAGAAGAGCTTGCTCTGGCAGAAGCATCTCCTCAGGGCCTCTGCTGGGTTTTTGCTGTGCATCACTGCAAGGCCCACTAGGGAGAAGTGTCCTCTGAGTACAAAAGCAAAATGCCTAGGGGAAGGGAAATAGGTAGTGGAAGAAAAAGAAAGACTGACATATGGGGGAGCAATGGGCACTCCCCAGGTCAAGACCTTATTTAAAAAGATTCTGTGAAATATGAAATAGCCTGTATGGAAGGGCCTGGGAGTAGTGGTGGACAATAAGGTCACCACAAGCAAGCAATGTGCCCTTGTGGCCACAAGACCAATGATCTCCAGGGTGCATTAGGCAGAGTGCTGCCAGCAGGTTGAGGGAGGTGATCCTGCCCCTCTGCTCAGCCCTGGTGAGGCCACATCTGGAGTGCCGTATCCAGCACTGGGCCCCCCAGTACAAGAGAGAGAGGGAGCTTCTGGAGAGAGTCCAGCATAGGACCGCTTAAATGATGAAGGGATCTGAGCATCTCTTATATGAGAAAAAGCTAAGAGAGCTAAGCCTGCTCAGCCTGGAGAAGGCTGGTGCTGATGGGGAGATCTTATCAGTGTGTATGGATATCTGAAGGGAGCTGGTTCCTGATGTGGACCAGCCTGTGGAGTCATTCTTGGCTTTCCACCCAGCAAAATAAAGACTCTGCAATCCAGGGTTTATCTGTGGATCCAGAAAGGGATCCCGGATTGCCCTCTTGTGGAAGAGTTCCTGACACACACGAAACCCAGAGTCTCCCGCTGCAGTGGCTACAATCTGGACACTGCAGCTTCTGCAGCAGAAACAAGTTTGACTGTCCTTCCGCACCGTGAGCATATCGCTACACTGTGTCAACTACATAAAAAGCTGATACACTAGCTTTTTAGGTCTATAGAAAATCTGCTCTGCGATGTTCTTAATTGGATATTTTGACTCTGCACATCTGATCTCGATTTTCTTCAGAACTTAAAACTACCAGCAAGTACATTTCACAATGGATTTCTTCATATATATTCTCTGCAGCCAAAACTGCTCTAATGCCAGTGCAAAACTGAATAGCACTTTTTATCACTGTCCACGACAGCGTGCATTGCAAGTAGTCCAGCATTTAAGCGAATCTTTATAGTCTAGAAGAATGAAATTATTATTGCATCTTATATGCTCAAATCCTTTTAAAAAACATACTATTTTTAAGGTTTCAGCTTTCTGACTCTGAATAACTCATCTCCTTTCTTTCTGCTAAGAATAGTACTGCTATTTATTTACTCTAGTATCTTGTCCCTTAAAATGGCCCTATTTTGAAATGTGTCAATGAAACCACAGAGGAAGATCTGGATTCTCAACATAATTATTTGTGTATGTTTCTATTATATTCATCTTTATATGGAGCTGACCGTTTTCTCCTAAAACCAGTGGCCAGATTCTTGTGCTTTGAGAAGTCTGAAATCTATCTCTAGGTTAGTTTTTGAAATAAGTTTTCACTGAGTCAAAGAAATACTTATGTTTGGAAACATGTCTGAAGGTCTAGGCCAATCCTCTACCCAAAGGAGATTGCTCAGGCCTCTGTCTTAAACATTTCTGAGGCTGAAGATCCCACAGAGCTTTTTGGCAGCGTGGTAGAACATCCTTAGTTTCTACTGAAATTAGCAAGGTTAAAATGCTGTAAAAATTAGCAAGTAGCTGCTATGCATCGAAATACATAAATGTCCGGAGACCTTTAGTGCCTGCTGCTTTGGCTGCCTCCAAAGACTGGATGCCATGTGTAGTGAAATGGAGACTGTGTAGTCAAAACTCTGTGTAACATCTAGGATTATGGTGGCTGACAGCAGGAAGCACTTGCAAGGTGCTGAGGCACCTAATGGTATGAACCTTGTGTGATTACACTATTCACACAAGCTATTTGCACAAAGTGGATTCCACAAATAGTTTGGAATGGGATTCAAGGATTTTACACCCACCAAACATGGCACATCTAGGGCTTGATCTCTCAAAGTGCCCAGTGAGTTGCCACTTAACCTGGTGCTGATTACATTTTTTTTTTTGTTTTTATGGTTCCTCAAGAGTCTACATTTCTTATCCGTAAGTCTTAGCAAAACTCATCTGTGAGCCTTTGCAATTAGTCAGTTTGAGAATCCTCCCCTAGTACTGCAACCAGAACCCAGTTCAGCCTGCAGTTTCAGATTTTCTTAAATTATACCAGGAACTGATGGGTGAATTTATTTTGAACCCCTCTCAGCAAAAAGTGTATCACTAATAGGAGCTACAGGGACCCTTCTACCTGGGCCCTGTAGCAGCTCGCTGAGATGCTGGGAAACCGCCACAAGCCCAGAAGATGCTCCAATAATATATAGGGCATCACATGTCCGCAGCTTCAGGCCAGCTATCCTGCTCTGGGTGGGACACTTCAGAGCCACAGTCATCCTCTTCTACCTCTTCAGAGGTGCTGGGTAGTAAATATTTGCACAACCACCACGAAACATGAAAATACTCAGAAAAAAAGAAAAAAAAAAGGAATTTCCAAGCAATAGACAGAAGCAACTCACTGCCATTTCACAGGTGTCATAATGTAAGCCTGAACCATCAGGAAAAGAGACAAACACATGAACTTCCTCACACATCAACGATGATGCCTGAAGGAAGCAGTGTGCAGCACTCTTGTTTGACCTGGAAGTCTAGCAGAGGTTCTTGCAGAGTTTTCCTACCACCAAGGTCCCACCACAGCTCAGCTTCAAGGCCCTTCTATCTATAGTCCCAGGTTGGAGCTCCTCCTTGGTTTGATTTCCAGTGTTCTCACGGATTTATTGCCAGCAACTGGGCAGTGCATTTAGGTTTAGTTCTCTTCAGTTTAGTTCTGGGTTGACAGTAATTCACTGTTCCACAGAGCTGTTGAGAATATACATTAATGTGTATAAAGCACTTAGACTGGTCTGCCAAAGCTATAATCTCCATGCTGTGAAGAAAAATCTGTTCAGTTTGCCCTGTGCAACCATTACATTAATCCGACAAGCCAAAACTTCTATACTTATCCAAAGCCATGTTTATGAAATAAAAGTGTTAGCTCTCATTTTAAGAACATTATTAATTAAGCATTAGCACTCTAATCTCCAGCATGAAAATGGAATATGTGAAGGTATCCTTCACTATGGATGATGTCTAACAAGTAGAGATTTTAATGTGCTGCAGTTTCATAAGCAGATGTCAGCAAGTCATTAAACTGTAAAGTTACCTGCAGATGTTCTCTTCTGCACCTTCATGTCGGAGTGCCTACTGAATAACTGTGCAAATACTGACAACAGTAGCTTTCTTTGTTCATCTTCTTGGTCTGCATAAGTAACAGATAACTCTCTCCAGCTTGTAGGTTTTTAATTTGTTTACATCTAAATGGAGTTTCTGGGACTGCCAATTGCTCCCAGTTCCTCACGCTGGGAGAGAAGGGCCCAGTAAGTCCTCGCTCTTACTGCCCTTATTGCAGCATAAAAGAATAGAAAAAAACAAGCCTACTCAGCTGGCTTGTAGTGCTGTGCATGCACTTCTAACGACTTTCATGGAGCAAAGGTGGAGGCACAGCCTGGTTTTTGGAAATGGAAATTGTGTCCCCTGTGTGGGACACCCCTTGGCGAAGGTCATCTGTAGCCACATCCAAAGGAGCATTTCCAGTTCATGCACAAAACCTCTCACCTGCTGCCTGATGTGAAGAGCTCCCTCCAAACACTAGTGCAAATATCACTCCCTCCCCCAAAACTTAATGCAAGCCAGAAGCCCCCTTTTGTCAGTGCTCCTGGGGGACCTGCAGCAGGGAGGAAATTCCTGCTGGAGAGAGTTTCAAAATCCCCGCTGAGTTTGTAAGCTCCCAGGAGCTTCATAAAGTGTAATAGGACATGCTTTGTTTCTATTTTCACACCCTGGAAAGCATGTTTTCAATTGGTGCCGCATAGCGTCTCAGCAGCTTTGCTGCAATATTGATGTGGTTTACTCCACCATACAGGCAGCAGCCACTGGAGAAGCCAGTAAATTTCTTCAAGCTGTGTAGAGCAAATGCTGCCACCACCCTTTCAGTACGTGTGGGAGGGACCCAAATCTGTTTTTAACAAGTCTAGCATGCTTCAAATCAAATGCAGCTGAAAATCTTGTGTTGTATTTTGGCCTATGTCTCCTCCCTGCTTGCAAATATTTGAATTTTGTGGTTGTTCGGGCAGGATACTGTGAGCCAGCAGAGGGCACTCTGGCACCTTTTAATATTCTTAGCTGTAAAATGGCATGTTTTCTTTGTGAAATTTGAAGTTTTGCAAAATACTGTTAGCAAAAGCTAAGGTCCCTCCAGATAGGATAACTGTAAAGGTCCAAAAAACCTGTTTTCTTATTTCCCTCCAAATTTGAACATTCAAGTATAAAAATAAATTTTGAAAATTGCTAGTGCTCATCCTACCTACTTTCAAATATTGAGTAATATGGATTTTTTTTCTTTTAAATGCAGATCTTCAGAAGGAGTTAATCACAGCCGTCTAAGGGTTGAAAAGTCCGGTAAAACAGTAGAATAACACCCATACAGTCCCATCATCCATCTGTCCTGAATAAAGTTATTTTTAGCTGTCTGCTAGCTACAGATCCTTCCAGCACAAAGCTTTATAATTTCAGTCAGGCACACATATGCTTGGAAGCAACTTTTTCTCCCTTCCCTCCCCCTACTTCTCCCTCTCTCCCTCCCTCCCCTGTATAATAATAAAATTGCAGATGCTCACCTTCAGAAACATTAAAGAAAATCAGAATAGCTTCTGAAAATGTTCATTCAAGCACAAACATTTCATCATGAAATACATCTGTCAGTCTTTAGCTGGAAGGAGATTTTCACTTATTTTTGGCCAAACACTTTAAGGGAAGATATTATAATATGAATGTTTTGACAGTTCAGAACATCTTTCATCTGAACTTCCCCAGATACTTCATGTATGTTAATTGAGTTCCTTCTTGTAGCAAAATCTTTATTATACCATTTTACATATGGACCCTTGAGGCATGATTATCACAAGACTTTTCCAAAGAGTACCTCAAGTAGCTGTTTCAGTGCCTAAGCTGTGCTTTGGCAGGTTTAAGGGAACTAACAATGTCTCAGCATTTAATTAACAACAAGAACCAGGAAACATGAAAATAAACACCAGTGTTTTCAGGAGCAGAGAGAGGTTCCCAAAATTAATTCCTAAAGTTATTCATGTTGGTGAACAGCTAAGCACAAAAAGGTTATTGAAACAAGAGCTCTTCACAGTGTAGTCTTAAAATCATCTTCAAGAAACAGCTCATTAGAAAACACACCTCAGGTACACAAAAACAACTAAATTGTGTGGGAAAGGGAATAACCTGATGTGTTATGGGGTCAGGGAACAAATGCAATGATGGCACAGCCTTGCTACAGGTGCCCTGTTTGGTACCAGCAGGAATCTGTGCTGATACCATCCACAATGACAGTGCTTTCTAAAATGCATCTATTTCCAGACACTGAGGAGCCTCAGTGTTACTGAGTTCAGTTACCGAACTGGGAAAAGGGAGAAGGGACAGAGGATATTTTGAGGACAGAGTGAGGCAGTGAGCCTAAGCCTGGAAAACAGGTGGGTCCCGACCCACACACACTTGCTGTGGCACTGCTGTGGTGGGCCAGGAGCATCAGGACTCTTTGTGTAGTACCACATAAATGTTGGTATCTGAGATATTCTCGGTCTAGCTGCAATTTTGACCCCATATAATGAGCTGAAGGCTAATAGAAAAGTCTAATTGGAATAGTCATGTAGGCAAAGGACAGAGGCAAGGGGGAGAAGCTTTGAAGGTGTGTTGTTTTGCTTCCACCTAGACACCAAAGACAAGTTATGCTGCAAACATGACAGTGCCAGTACAAGAATCTGGAAGGTGGAAAGTAAAAAACAAACAAAAAACAACAAAACAAAACAAAAAATACCCTTCAACAACCAGTTTTGCTATCCTTATTTCTGGTCCTTTTGAAGCACCATTAGTGACAACACATCTTCAGTTCTTCAGTCAGGGCTCTGTACCTGTAGACCTCAGGCATTTCCTGGAAGTTACATACATCAAGACTAAAGATCACTGGGTTTTCTAAAGGCTAGGCAGGCTCAACTACAAATTATTTGAGTGTTTTGTATCAGGATGAATTTCCAAAATTTTTGGACTGTACGTTCTTGTGATGGGTGAATTTTGTGACACAATTTTCATTAAATGTTTTGTCCTTCATTTCCAACATGCTACTCTCCAAGTATTTTTTCCTTTTTTCTTTTTCTTTTTTTTTTCTTTTTTTTTGGTCTCAAACCGTCCCCCCCCCCCCGTCCCCCCCCCCCTTTTTTTTTTAATCTATCACAGAAACATCACAACTGTTGCCCTGGTCAAGAGTGGGTAATTGACATAATGAGCTATGGACAAGTGGATAATGCAAAGAGGAACGACGTATGATGAGCCTTTCTACCAGCCATAGGTCAGCAGGTGACAGGAGAGCAATGCCTGAGACTGCTGGAAAAGCATAGCATGAAATCATTATGGTCTGATCTGTCTGGCAACCTGAGCCAAAGACCAGTTATAGAACTATCCAGCAATTGAAATTTCTGGGGGAACACTGAAGCATGGATATCTGACACAACCTAGAAGCAGAGGAGCCAGGCTGCAGGTACCAAGACATAGGGAAAATGCCTGGCCATAGTCAAACATACAAAGCAGCTGGAAAGACCACTGCGTTCTTTAGAGGTTCTGCTTGTTGGGGTGGTAGTTGGGGCCAGTACCATATACATGACATATGTACACATATGTATCACATATATCACATATATACAGTAACATGTATATGTTAACTCTGTGTGTGTGTGTATGTGTGCACAACCTTTACCAGAGGCAGCACAAAGATCTTTTGGTCTACTTAATAAACTGAAAATAACCATGTTGGGTTATCTAATGCTGCTTTTTTCCTCACAGCCATTATTTTTGCATCAAAAGATACATGTAATCTTACTTTAAAATATTTTTAAAAATATTTTTAGGGGGTTGACTTCCCTTTTTTATAAGTTCTCACTTTTAAGCCAACACAAAAAGTGGAAAGGTTTAATGATCTGCTTTCTAAGTGTTATACTTTCAAGTATAAAGACAACTGTTTTATCTTTTTTTTTTTACACTTTTATATGCCACATTTTATTCAGGTGTAGCAGAAAAGAAAGCGTATAAAATAAAAAGCTGAAATAATATGTGAGTATTTCTAGCTGTGAAAAAAAAAAGTTGTATAAAACATTCAAACACATACTTCTCAGCTATTCTTTTCTGAGTAGCTATTCTAGGAAAAAAAAAAGAAAAGGTCAGTGGAAACAATTTCTAATTAAAATTCTGCAATACTTTCTGTGACAAAAGCAAAAGTGGCTTTTGTGACTGGCAAACAATACTCAACCAGTAGCTCTTGAGTATCTCTGTAACCAAGGCAAATTACCTAGATACAGAAAGTCTACTTAGGCTGAAGGTAAGCTAGGGATGATGAAAGATGGTGTCTATAGATATTGAAGTTTTGCATGCAAAATTATTGCACAGCTTCTACCATTCCCTTGCTCCTCTACTCCTTCTTTATTCTACAGATAAAAGCAACAGGGTATTTTCCTTTTTTATTTTGTTGTGTTTTGTTTCTATGGAGGATAGTTACTCACTTGTTTAGAAGTTTGTGTGTAAGAAGGTATTTTTGATAAAGATAGGCCTAATTTCTGACTCAGACTCACAGAGACGGGGGAGCTTCAGGACACCATATGGGAATCAATCCTTTCTCAACTGTAGCCTGAACTACATGTATTAGACCAAAATTTGGGCTTGCTTAAACATATCTACAACAGCAGGACTGTAATGATGATCTAGACCACAATGACAGCCTTCTGATGCTGCTGCTCAAATGTATTTACAGAGAAAACAAGTAAAAAGCTAAATATACCTTTATCTCATCTACCCCCCGTCCTCTCTCCTCATGTCAAGGTCTACCCCCACGAGCTGCTGCCTGTCCATGTGATGCTAGAATATACCACACAGGTTATGTCCTTGTGGCAGCATCCCATGGATAGGCAGCAGCTCATGGGGATAGATCTTGACACAGGGAGAAGGGACAGGGATGTCACAGGCTTGGAGCCTGCTGGAAAGCTCTGAGATTATTGGAAAATTATCACCAGGAGGAATAAAGTAGGATGGTCCCTGCTTCCCTTGGCAGAAAGAAAATAACAGAGTCAAGAAACTTCTGACAAATGCAGCAAAAGACAAAAAGTGCCAGGATGTTTCCTTCTTTTCATATCAAGTCTGGAGACTTTTTCTTGTGTGAACAGCTCATACTTTCCTCTTTTATTATTTCAAGACAAGAGCAAGAAATCTAAACCTTCCCCTCCTTGCTCCGCCTCACCTCCCTGCTCCCTCTAGAAAACTGTTGATTTACCAGTCCAAATATTTGGGATAAGCTTCTGTATTTTGTATGCTGAACTTAGTTTTTGACAGTCTTGAAAAAGACTTCAGTATAGATAATGATACTGATTGGATGTTATGGGCACTATTATTTTTGTAAAATTTGTTTCTTTAAAAAAGAATGACTACATCTTCTGCTTAGCTTCCCTTGGATTATGGCTGTATAAACTCAGATATCTTTCACAATAACTCTGAGCAGTCACCTGTCATTTAATCATAGGAACTAGTAGTAACAACTTCAGGTGGTGCTTTAAGAAATAAACAAAACTTATTTCTTGCATATCTCCATCCATAGACTATCAGAAATGTCTGAAGACTTGTGAGGTTTCCTCTTCCGTACTAAGGTATCTCTGCTCTTCATCTCTACATACCATCACAATGATCTATTTGCCCAGGAAAAGAACTGAGCAGTTTGCCCCATTCAAAACCCTCTTTTTCATCCTGGGCTGCTGTTACTGGCTGATAAGCAGTGCATAAAAATGACTCATGTGAGGTGGTAGCGCAGTTTTCAATAGTAAAATATGGGCATAATGGCATGGTCACAAACTTTTATAGAGGAATGAATGGCGAGAAGCTGACTTGGTGTCAACTTCAATATCATATCAGCTTCAGTACTGAAAGGAAGAGATGGATTCACAGCAGCTGTGTCCTCTTCAGAAGCATAATAAAGCATAATTTATCGGTCAGTTTCTGAATGGTAATTGGATGAAGTTCTGGTTTAACTAGAAGGCCAGTGCCCCTACAAATCTGAAAGGCAAGAAGCTGGTTGGTTGTGAAGAAATTAAGGAAAGGGAACAGTGGAGTTAGAAAGCAGCAAACCTTCAAAAAAGAGGGAACCCAAGGGTACTTAGAGAAACATCATAGTAGTGACTTTGTCTTGTTTTCATGAGGAGCACCAACAAGTTTTGTCTGTAATGGTGTGAGTAATGTTTCAAGTGACACCTTTTCCAATGATTGCCTCTAAATTCCACTCTCTTCAAAAAGGGATCTTGAACAGGTCACCATCCCAGACTGCTAACAAGTCAGACTAGCAGGGCAGCCTCAGCTGAAGGGTAAATATTGAAACAGATTTGAAAAACTTGCATTTTGTATTACTGGTATGCTGTCAAAATGCTGCTAAATATCATAGTCTTTTATTATAGTAGCTCACTTCAACAACAGTCTCTAATGGTGCTGAAGTGCAGAGAAAATATGATATATTGAAAGAATGCACTTTGCAACTACGAAATATGGCAATATTTAAAGTATTATTGTAAATTGGGATTCCAGTTCAAACAGGTTTCAAGAAAATAGTCATGTAATGGGTTTTAACTACATAGTTGCCTAGAACAGTTTAATGTGACTTGACTCAGTACAACCAGCAGTCTTTACTTCAGTGCTCGGGACAAGCAGAGAACTGCAGAGAACAAGATTCTCCACAGAAACCTTAGTGTTTAGCTCGATTGTCTCATATCTGTAGTTAACAGTAACTATGCGTATTCGTATTCTGAAAGATCTTTGTTCTGATTGATAATGAAAATACACTTTTTTTTTTTTTAAACTTAAACAGAAATATTTCCCTGAAAGTTTTAGGTTTAGACGTGTCCTTTCCTAGGCAATTTACAACCAGTTTCCCCTTTTTCATGCTTGATCTTTTCCAATATTTTTAGAAGATGGGGATTCACAGTTGCATGTTTTAAAAAGAGTATGAAATGAACGTTTTTCATTATGGAGAGTCAAACTCTCCAGTATTTAACCCCATAATCCCTACCCTGGAAATTTACTTAACTTAATTTTAAATTTACTTAATTTTGTATGTTTCCTTAGTGCATGGTAAGTTAGTTAATTTATATACACAATAGGTGATTTCA
Organism: Tinamus guttatus; assembly: GCF_059628265.1. Taxonomy (NCBI): domain Eukaryota; kingdom Metazoa; phylum Chordata; class Aves; order Tinamiformes; family Tinamidae; genus Tinamus; species Tinamus guttatus. The sequence continues at coordinate 1,060,714 of NW_028288984.1, forward strand.
AAGTTTCTAATGGATGCTTTAGCCCTAAGTGGTCCTGAAGTATGTTCGCCTACTGCAGTTGGATGCTTGCAAGCGCAGGTAAGACCCACACTGCGAAACAGAAATGTTATCAGATCTTCGAAATCTCTGTCGAACACATTTGTACAATTGTTTTTTCAATTTTTCTGCCTCCCTTCCTCCCTCCCTTCCTCCCTCCCTTCCTCCCTCCCTTCCTCCCTCCCTTCCTCCTTGTCTTTCTTTCTTTCTTTCTTTCTTTCTTTCTTTCTTTCTTTCTTTCTTTCTTTCTTTCTTTCTTTCTTTCTTTCTTTCTTTCTTTCTTTCTTTCTTTCTTTCTTTCTTTCTTTCTTTCTTTCTTTCTTTCTTTCTTTCTTTCTTTCTTTCTTTCTTTCTTTCTTTCTTTCTTTCTTTCTTTCTTTCTTCTCTCTTTCTTTCTCTCTTTCTTTCTCTCTCTCTTTCTTTCTTTCTTTCTTTCTTTCTTTCTTTCTTTCTTTCTTTCTTTCTTTCTTTCTTTCTTTCTCTCTTTCTTTCTTTCTCTCTTTCTTTCTCTCTTTCTCTCTTTCTCTCTTTCTCTCTTTTTCTCTTTCTCTCTTTCTCTCTTTCTCTCTTTCTCTCTTTCTTTCTTCCTTTCTTCCTTTCTTCCTTTCTTCCTTTCTTTCTTCCTTTCTCTTTCTTTCTCTCTTTCTTTCTCTCTTTCTTTCTCTCTCTCTTTCTCTCTTTCTCTCTTTCTCTCTCTCTTTCAATACATTCCTAACGTCAAGCATTATTAGCACACTTCTGGATTCTCTGCATATTTTCAGCTTGCAAAAGAAACTGCATAGTTCTAGTTCTTTTTTGATATATATAACTAGGGAAAGATGGATTTCTATACAGTGAATTATATATATATATAAAAATATTATAAATTAAAATGATAATATAAATAATAATAATAATATAATAAACCTGTAATATGTGGCAAGCAACTTCTTGAGACAGCATAAGCAAGTAAAGTATGCCATGTAAGGCTCATACAGACTTTCAGAGATACAAAAAATAAACTGATAGATGACAAGCAGAAATCTTTTCACAAATGAACCAGGGGCTCATTTTTATGCAAAACTAGGAAAGCTTTGTCTTACTTCCAGATCTTCAACAACTTTCAGCAATTGGCACCAAGCCAAGGCAGAAAGAAATGGGTACAGATAAATACCTGCAGAGCAGTGGGAAGGGCTTGCATACCATCCAGTCACACTGTCTTAGAAGGATCTTGCTGATGAAGAGGGAAATACTGTTTGCATTTGAAAGTGTTCAATAGGTTGCTTCATTTTTCAGAAAGCAGCTATTACAGAGTTTTGTTTACTTTATCATTAATACTTTGAACTCTGTGTTTCTCTTCCAAGGGTCTCAGAAGTGGCTCATGAAAAGGCAAATTTTGAATTAAAAAGGTTGGTGCAGAATCTCAGACACTGAGCCACTGGTAGAGCTGAGGAACAATGTAATGTCCAGAATATTTTATCTGGTTTAATGGCTACACCAAACTGTCCATTAGAGTCTACATTAGGTGCTTCATCAGACAAAGTTTTTTTATTGTTTGTCAAATGATTTTTAAGTTTTTCCACTGTATTCTAAAAGTCTTAGAACAAGAATTCAACTTCATGCAAATAATAATTTCTTTTAGAATAAAATTAATATCTTCTTTTCTTTTTTTTTTCTTTTCTAACAGATCTTTAGGTGATTCTGGATTTGCCAGTGCAAAATATGGAATGTTACCTTTCTACTTGGCCCAATTAATTTCAAACTTATGAGGCATAACATTTAGGATGTATATCTAGCTTTACTTTGATTCATTCTGTGCACCTGAGCAAAATATGTATTCTCTGGGTACCTCAGAAGCATTTGTTAGTCAAATATCATTGTTATTGATGATTTTGTTAAACATAGCTGCCTATAGCTAAGATAACGCTTACTGACATTGTTCTAAGTGTGAGTTTGCTGTGGTGAGAGTAAAACAGTTTTCAGATTCCTGGCTATAACAGCTACAAAATATGCTACAATGTGCACTTATCCCTTCACTTCACACAATAAAATGCATGAACTTAATACTCGTTTGGGCCCATTAAAGGCAAATATTTATACTGTATGTATGCTGGTTTATGCTGGTATTATCCTAACTGAAATGTGAGGTGTTGCTCTATTTTGCAGGACCTAAATCTTGTATTTATGGAGTGAATCTAATTGAACTTCTCCACCTCCAGAAGCTTTAACAACAATTGCATCTGGTGGTTACATACCTCAAACAGTCCTACCAGTGTCCGAAGAAAATGTCTGACAGAATTTACTGTCAAAATTTTGTTTCATCTGCTTATAACCATTCCTCTTGGTTAGGTATGAGCACAACTACTAAAAGTAAAATGATTTCAATCAGCATGGTGTGGAAATACTTTTTACCTTCCATGATTAAATTAATTAATAGAAATTGCTTCCTGGCTGTAGTATTTGGGCAGATGATAGGTTATGGAGCTCTTTGAAGATTTATTTTTCCTGCTCATCTTCAAAATGAGGTCTTGCTACTCCTTAGGAATAGTATAGCTTTCAGCTATTCTTCATTATACTTTTTGGTAAAGTCATTCTACTGCCTATTGGACATAAAGTGTTTGCACGGGGGCCAAGAAGAGAGGTAGGAGCACAACCAGGTGCTCAAGCACAGGCTATTCTAGCTAACAGCAGAACTGCAGTCTAGAAATTTATCTGATTATGCCAACAGCCATTTGCATTGTGAAAACATCACGAAATATTGCAGAATGAAATCTCCCTCTCCTGGGCTGATATTGCTCCCGTCCCCTGCCTGCTGCCTCTCTGAGAGCACCTGGTGTGTGCAGGTGCACAGCCTTGCATTGCTGTGTGCCCGTGGCCAAATGGGGCAGGATTTGAAGATCTGGTGCTCCAAGGGCTGACCATGGGTATCTGGCTGCTCAAAAATGCTTTCAGAATCCACCACAGCAATAATCTTTTTTTATACTGTGTCTTGATAAAGGTGGCCTAGCCTCATTTAATTTTAAACTCTTAGTAGGTCAAAAATAGAAAATTTACTGCTAAGTAATATTTCTTAGGATGCTCTATCATCAGCTCAATCTAGAAATGACTTAAAAAGCTTTCAAGGCTTCTTGCCAGGGTCCTTGCACTTTGAATATTAGCTAGTGGGTTGATTCACTAAGGATGTATGAGAGATATTTGGATCACTCTCAACACATACACACTGTCTAACTAACTGCTTTTGAAATAAACAGTTCATATTCTAAGAAAAGGTCTTGTGTAAAGAGCTGCCAGTGGGTATCCTACTGTCTGCACCCTTTCCAAATCCTTTTTACTTTAGATTATGACCATGTCTTCTGTTGGGTCTGGCTTCTGCCTTTTCAAAATCAATAGGAGTTTTTGCCATGAAAAGTTCAAGGCTATAAAAGGAGGGAGATTCAGAGTTAACCTGCAAGTTTTAAAGCATTGAAAACAAACTATGATCTTGCCAATCATCTCCCGAAAGAACTTTTGCTCCATTCACCTATTACTGCACTTAAAAAGCTTTGCTCTTTTCCAGTTTATAGCATCCTCTGACTTGATCCAGCAGTCTAAGTCACTGTAGTGCTGGATTTGTGACATTACTTTCATTTCTATGGCAACAAAATGCTATGTCACAAATACAGGATTATGGCTGTCAGCAAAAATATTCTTATCCAAGCACAAATACTCCAGATAATAGATAGCAAAGGAAATACAGAAAATGATGGGCCAACTAAGTTATTCCATATATAAATATAAAAGAATCTGTCTTAAGTGACTACCCGAGAGACCAACAAAGACTAGTTGCCTAGCAGTGGTTGTTTTAATTAGAGGTCAAGTAAAAAGGTCTCGGAAAACTTAGGGATGTTTTCAAGTGGTCACTTAAGGCAGGAAGTTTCCTACTGCAAGCAGGATGCTTGGTACAAACCTTACAGTGTTTTACTAAGAGATCTGAGTAGAAAGGGACTCTTTAATAGAAAGATTTCCAGAGGGTTTTTTTTCCTTTTTTTTCCTTACTACTCTTGCAAACAATTTATTTCTTAACAGATTGTCCTAAATACTGTGCTAAAGCAAACTGTTACATAGTGGATTGGTATAGTTATAGACAGTCAAGTCTTTGAAATTAATCACTCTAAAATAGAGTTGATTAGCTGATTAGCAGTTGTCCAACTTTATCAGTGCATTCCTGATCCTTCCTGAACTCTTCTTCCTCTTCAAAGTAAATAACTTTTTTGAGAGGAAGGAAGGATTTCCATTTACTTAGTGTGATTTCAGTCAGAAAGATGACAAATTTGAATATTTATTTCAAAAGAATATTTATTTCACTCTATTAGGCATGGTGCTTGACCATCTTTCCTTGCTTTCAACATTAAGTGTACACACAAAGATCAACATTCTAAACTACTGCAAAGTTTCAGACCAAACTTTAGGTCACCCATGTTTCCACTTTCATGAGCTGAAGTAGTGAGGTGGTGGAATTAGTTAATCTGCTTAGAAGCTTCTCTATCATGGAGTCCATCTTGCTCCTTGCTGGTCAGAAATAGATGCTTATTGACTTCTGCAAGGTGTCGCTACATCTGATGCCTATGTGGCTTAGGTCTTCCCTCTCACAGCAGCTGGCATGAACCTATGGATGGTATATTTTATAATCCTAACTGTTGCTAGTTGCTGAGAAGAATCTAGAAGGCTCTAGAGTAAGTTTAAAATGGGCTTTATTCACTCAGGAGGCCCAAAACACTTGGAAGGACTTAGTTCTAGGTAGTGCTTGGAGATTAAACACCTGGTTGTATTTAGTATCAGCTTTGGACAATGTGAGACGTACCCTGTGTGTCATCTCACAGACAAGTACTGCTGGGTCTGGATGGACACAAAAGAACATAAGACCTTCATATATTCTTTACAAACTTGCCTCTCTATTAGTCAAGTTCCTATGATTCCCCACCAGAACAGCCCCAGCTACTAGATGGATGCACACCAGGGCAGGATCTCTTAGTGATATTTAGTCCTGCTGTAGTAACTGAAATATCTGAATCAGAACTGACCTTCAAGTTTAGTCTGGAATTCAGTTTGATTCTTTTTTTTTTTTCCCTCATTCTTTATGTTTTAAGCAAAGTATTTAGCAACTTCAGGAGTGTTTGTAGCACTTGTCCCCCAACATAAGACTAGGAGATGTTAATGATTTTGTTGACTGGAAAGAGAAAGAAATAGAATAGGATTTAATAGTGCAAGTGTATAGCCATGGAATTAGACATGAGTGATAATGACAGAAGTGGGAAACTCACTAATTGGAGATAGTCGAGGAAGAAAGAGACCCCAGTATCCTAGTCAATTGAAGTTTGCCTACAAGGAGCCACAATATAGTAGCTACAAAATACTCCTATAATTCTATCATAAAGTATTTTTCATGAAGTCAGGGAAGTGCTAGTAATACTGTATTTCATACAGCTGTCATCACCTACATTGAAGAAAGATGAGTTGGAACGGGAACAGGTACACAGAAGGACTACTATGAGGATTTGTAAAATAGAAAATCCAAGAAAGAGGAAAGGATTTTTACATTAAAGGATAATAAGAACACATATTCGAATGGTTATATAGTAGTTACGTTTAAATTCACACTAATCGAATGCTAACACACTAACTATAATAATGTTTATAATCATTGAAGGAGGTGAGATCCTCTAATTCTCTTTGAAATAGAATAGAGGGACAATAAACCCAAGTTGTTTTAATGTGGAGTTTGAGAAACTTATGGGCAGGGTTGTGTGTTTAAAATACAAGAATTCCTAGGAGATCAGAAATGAAGCTTTGGATATGTCAGTTCGTTGAATTCCAAAAGGAGTTTGAAAGGAGGCTGGATTACTGTTTGTTTGCAGTCTGTCTTTGCTATATTAATCTGTACTTTGAGTTCCTGGATGGTTGCTATGGAGTTTTATTTCCTTGCCAAGGAAAGAAGACTCTCTCCTCCTCCCTCCTTCTCTTCCTCCCTCCTGCACCCCCCAAAAGAGCACTTAAGAGATTGGCTGCTGGGCATGGTCATCTTCCTCCATGTCTGAATCTGAATCACTATGTTGTAAATAAAGCAAGTTTCACTAAACAGTGATGATGGCTTCCTGATGGTAAGTTTTATCAGCTATCTGCCCGGTGTGATCAACAGATATGCTCACAATTTAACCACCTACCAGATTTGGCGTAAGCAGGTGATGTCTCCTTCAAATCAAATTGGAAGAAAAACTCTGACTTTCACCTCTCTCTTGCATATTATAGGGCATGATTTGCTTGTGAAGAACAACTGGGAACTTCAGTAGTTCCCTGATAGATCACTATAAGCATAGTGAGACCTTCCATCTCCTTCTTCTGATGCTTTACATCTGTGAATGTGTGTGGGTTTTTTGTGTTTTTTTTGTTTTGTTTTGTTAGTTTTGTTTTGCTTTTGTTGGTTTTTTTGTTTTGGTTTTGTTTTGTTTTGTTTTTCTTTATCCTTAACTTTTCATCAAGTGTTAAGAAGTGCAATGTTGTAGACAGGCCTCTAAGATGGGCCTTTTTTTAAAGAGCATATTTTTGTTCCAGGAACTGGACTTGACAACCCATGTGGTCTTCTCCAATCCTGCATTTCTAAAGCAAACTTATTATTGTCTTACTGACATGCTGCAAGCCTATGCTCCAGTGTTATATCTAAGAGTATCATTAAATCTTCAGTCATTCATTTTAAATTGCTAGTATGGATTTCAATTAAATTTCATTTCTACAGTAGCTTATGCACTGGATGTCAGTTTACCCATAAGAAGCAACATATCTTATTACCAGGCTTGTGAAGTGTCAGTCTATAATATGATAGAGCTGAAAGATATCATTCATCTGTGATTCATTCGAATAGCATTTATTCCTCTTATAAATCAAATGACTACAGAAGTGAGTTGCAAAGTATCCATTACAGTATCAGGGTTCCCTTACCTTCTGCTCCCTTTTCCTGTTCCTGTGTATCTCACAAGTCATAACCAAGTAGAATTGTAGGGCAATTAACTGCTAGTTATAGACACATAACTGTTTAACTTATTGTTTCAATGGGCAGAGAGGTGGTTCCCCACAGTGCAGATGCCCGTTATCCTCTTAGCTTTAATCATGATTTCTGAGGATCTGGATTTCACTCATGTAAAAAAGCTTCAGAGCAAAGAGTACAAAGTGATGTCCCATCTCTGTTGCAGTGTGGCTATCTTCCAACCTCTTTCTGCTGTCTTATGAAAAATACTATGGCCAAAGCAGAAAGACCCTTTTAAACTAAATTATTGATTCATTGCTCTCCTTTAGTCCAAAAACTGTAAATTCACTTACATATGTTGGCTTACACCAAAAGTTCAGACAACACATGCATAAGTCTATGTTAGTGCTGAACCTCATAGTCCTAATTTTTAAAGGGTGAGTAAAGGTCTATGAATATGGTTAAGTAGTGTGTTTAGGATCCTATTTTGAATTACTGTTTAAGTTCACTCTCTGCCTAATTACTCTGATAGTAAACATTAAATCCTTAGCATGATCCACAGAAGCGAGAAAACAAGAGCTAGATTATGTTCATGGTTCATTACATGGTATTGTTTCAGCTCTCTTGATCAGGCTTGTCAAATTTCAAAGTGTATTTTATGTCTTTCTTCGCTTCTGTTTTATTTAGAAAGCTCTAGAGCTGAGATGTGAATGGTTAAATGAGAAACCATAAAAGTATGTTTCTTGGCCACATGGAAGCTAAGACTATTGTTAAGACTTCCAGATGCTTCCTAAAGACTCACATAACTGAGGGCAAATAGAAAGAACATCTCCCACAGAAAAGACAAACAATTTTTAAGTGCCTTCTCTTTCTGAGTGGTAGCTTGTGACTTTAAACTGCGTGGTGTTAACAGTGCTGCTTGATACTTGTCTCTGCACAGTCAGGAGAGAGACATAAATATACCCTAAAGAAAAAAAAATTGCTTCCCCAAACTCTCCAGTAAGAGGAAAACGCTGCCTGCCAAAGGTGCCTTTTCTGCTGTTTAGCCTTCTGGGTGAAGAGGCCTGGAGAAACAGAGGTCCATGGCCACAGTTGACCAGTCTGCAGTGGATCTGTGCAGCATGGGTGGTATTTGGTCCTGCAGCAGCTCCCTGTGAAGGATCTCAGGAAGGAAACTTCACATTGAAGGGGGTTAGGTTTTCAGCAGATGTTGAACACACCTTACATGGATCCTGCACACTGCATTTCCCTCTGAAGGCAGAGGTGCACACCAAACATCTTCCAGATACCAAAAATACTCTGCAGATCCCATGGTTTTATCATTCAGGTCTTGTTCACTGAACAAAGAGATGGCAGCAGCAGACGATTTGATCAAAGGCTTCTGCAAAGCAGAGGGAAGGAGAGAGGAAGAGAAACAGCCTTAACACATCCCGAGTCCTGCTTTGGGATTAAAGCTTAACCCTTTCAAATATTCATTCTCCCTAAGAGCTGTTTGGTTCCTTGTCTCCCTTGACTTCATACCTCTACAAGCCTCACGGTTATTGCAGTGGGGTTCGGACTTTGAATGCAACTGGCCAACAATAGTTATTTTCTGAACAACTACTCTCAGGTGCTTTCTGTGTAAGTACTTTATGCTGCCATTCTAACAAAAATTATTAGCTTTAAAAGGAATGGCATCTGAAGAAATCACCGTTTGTCCAACTATGACCAAAAATGAAAAAATCTCTATGCAAGGAAACATGGAAATAAGAATGTCTTCTGTACTTATATTTCTATTCAAACAGAAATCATTTTTAGCTTACAACTGAAAACATTCTCATGAATACCAAAGATCATCAAGATTTTGAAATGACACATAAAAAAATGTGAAGAATTTTCATTGATATGTGAGAAACTGTGCTAGAAAAAATTAATTAGCTCAACAGGCTCTGTTTTGTGCTTACCCAGCTAAGTAATACAATATGTAAACAAAGTATGACAAAAAGCATTTAGCTGCCTCATAAACGCTCAGCGTCCTTTCATGTTCATGAACCACACTGCTTCTCTGTAACATAAAAGGTGGAATAAGGGGCAGTTAAAAACTAATTGCCTCAATTTCCTACTATGATAAATCACCTCTTAAAATACATTTTAAATGTTTTTCACAAAGCTCAGTCATTTGAATGGCTGAGACATATCTAAAAGGCATTTATTATAACTGGGCCAGAACTGAAAATTCAGGTCCAAATCCAAGTATCTTTAAAATTCAAGTATGGTCAGATCCAACGTTTTGGTTCAGCTCATTAGGAGACAGCTGCAAAAACTGGATTCTGATGCAAACTCACAGTTTGCAATGTCCAGATGTTATGTGGGAGATGTTGGCTTCATTGGGCCATTCTATCTGTTTTTTTTATTATTATTATTATTCTTGCATGATTTTATATATATATTTTTTTCTTATGTCTGAAATTTTTGAGACAGCGAGGCTTACACTGCCATTAAGTTGTATTTCAGTCATCATTTCAGGCTTATAAACCATAGGCTAAAGGATCTTCTAACACTAGAAATTTAAACATATTGTAAGGAATTAGAGTTGCTCAGACAGCTTTATTTTGAGATTTACTCTGAAATACCAGCATTCTTTTAATGCTCTGTGTGTGTGCAATAGGAACGGGATGAACACAATATCATACTGAGACTGTTCTGCAATAATTTGCTGTAGGACTCTGCTGGGTTGGAGTGATCCAGTCTACCACCTCAGGTACTGGAAACCTCAAATTATTGTCATTGCCTTACAAAATCAGTTAAGCAAACCATTGTCAATCTGAACTACAGAAAAAATATTTTTAAAAACAATTGTGTCAGATTTCTACTGCCACTTGTGAAAAAAAAAATCCATTGCTATCAAAACTAGAACCATGTAGACAGTGAAGACCACCCAGTTTGTCATATGTTGGCAGATTTAGCATTTTCATGTGCTGTTATGAAGTTATTGTCTCTCTTTTCTTCCTTCTGGAATTGCTGAACTCCGACAGGTCAGCTCCACTCCCCATTTGTGAATGATTTATTGCTTGTTCTACACATAATAATCATTCCAAAGAGTTGAAAAGTGTCATTTTACTTGAATGATGGTACCTTCCTTGAACTGTTCATGGAAATAAGCCTGGAGGGGTAAATCCTCATGGTTTAAGCTAATGAGATCAGCAGAACACCTTAACCATAGCAGACTAAACTTCCAGGAGTTTGGTTTTTTTTAGAAGGGATTTTTTTTTAATTTTTCTTTTTTTTTCTGACGAAACTAAGCACAGATGTAGCTAAGACATGAATGGGTTTCTATGTGGCTTATGGGTTTCTGTGTTGGCTTGCCTAACTTAAGCAACAAGTACATCATGGCAATAAGGAGTTTTTACTAAATACAGTCAATGTTTTTTTTGTCCCTGTATTGTAGGCTGTGTAGGGGGCAGACCTAGGAGAGATTATACTTGAGAAGCATTTGAATTTTCTAAAAATTATTATTATACTTGAGGATTTGGAATTTTGTGGCATCTAGACAAAAAATAGTTCTCTGCTTCATAACCGTGCTTGTATCCTGCAGGAACCTGTTGCAGGTGGTAGCCACCAGGGACAGCTATAGGAAATACCTCTCCACGGAGATTTGGCAGAGGTGACACCAGTGAGTTTCCTCCCTGTTTCTCAGCCCTGATACAATGCTTTGTAAGCCTGAAATGCTGACCAAAATACAACTCAATGACAGTGTAAGTCTCACTGTCTCAAAAGGCATAGAGAAGACATTCTTTCCTTCCACCACGGCACTAGGGTGGGGTGCTCAGAGGAACGGTGTCTTCCCAACCCCAGGAATTTTGGTGAAGCTGGGCCCATATTGCATGGGAAGAGCACATGGACAAGGGCCTGGACCAGCGCTACTTCTGGGCTCCAGCATTTTTGCTGTCAAAGGCTGATGAGGCTCCTTTGACAAAGCTGCAGTGCTCTGAGTCCCCACTTTGCAGAGCCCGGCTTTATGTGGCATCGGTCTGTGCTCAATGTAACCTGCTTCACACAGTGCTAGGAGGAACCGTCTGCAGCGCCTTGGCGCAGATATAAATATCTGTTTACGTGGGTCTATTACAAGAGGACATGAGAAGGGTATTTTTGCCTGGAAAGGGCTGCTCAGGTTGCAGCGTGAGGAGCTCAGCAGAACTTCAATCTTCTGCAATGCAGGATGGCCTGTAAGTCTGCCTACTGACCAAAATCCTACTAAGTTTCCTCAATATCAATCATTGAAAAGGAAGGCTCAGCACGTTTAGTGTACCATCTTTTTTTTTGGCGCTAGTATACAATCCTGCTTCATAAGTACCTTCCTTGAGGATTAGGAGGATCGTTGTTTAGGATCTATTTAGGATTTGTTTAGGACTAATTACTCTTAAAAATGCAAAAGCAAAGCAAAATTAGGTTGGAAACTGGGGCCACCTTTACAGTCTCGGGGAATCCCAAGTGAGTGAGCAAAACGGCGTTGGCCTTTCTAAGAGTCCTGCTGGTCTAATCTATCTCAAAACCCATAGCCCAGGCTCTGGCTTTTCATAACAATGCCAGGGAGAGTACAGAGGCCCTTCCAGCTCCATTTGCCTTCTTTTTGGTTGCCTTTTGAAGACTGCCCCCAGTGCATCTGGCAGTCTCTGCTCACGTACATGTAGGGGCTAAAGCACATTGTTCTTGTTCCCATCCTTTTTCTTGGCAATCTGCTCTGGAGTAATTTCTGTACTCCCTTTAGCACATGAGGAAGATCAAAGGTGACATTTTGCTTATTTTTTAAATTAGCTTTTAACTCTTATAATAATAAATGTTGAATATTTTGCAAAATATATATGCGTATGCTAGTGTTATAAAAAAATGGACCCTTCCTTGTCCCAAAATATGATAGTGAAGCAGAAGGAAGGGGTAGAGAACTGCTCTGGGTGATACTATGGAATAGAGCAAGGAGTGCTAGGGAAAGATGGTAATAAAGAGAAACCAGCATGGGCTGAGCAATCAGGAAAAGTTCTTGATGAGTTAGCGTCCCAAGAGACCAGGGAAAACTCTGCAGTGTGGAATGTTTAACATGTCATGTTTTACGTGTCACTGCAAAATGCATCAAATTGGGGATATAATCCTGCTTGGGCAGAGGGAGGTACTTATAATGTGACTAATAATTTCAGGGCCAAATTTTCTGCTATCATAAATAAGCAAAACTCTTCTGAAGTCAAAGGAGACTCACGTTTTTCAAGGCAACAAAGGATATAGCCTTCCCTGCTACTCTGCATACAGCAGTTTTTAATGGGAATCATTAATCCCCATGAAGCAGAGGCCTGTTCAGCTTTCCTGTTTGGGTTTTTTTAAAATCTTTTTGAGCACGATTAAAGCCTGAAGAAGAAAAACCCAACTGCTTTAATGCCCAATGTGTTGTGTCTGTTGACCCTAGCAGCTGCTTTTGTCCCCACTGTGTCTTGTGAGGCTGCATATTTTTTCTGAATCAGTTACTGCCAAGTGGAGTTGCATTCAACTACATCTTTAATTTTCTAATGAAATATTCGACACCGCTAAAGGCATGAAGACAAGGAACCAGCATTCCTATTACACACAAGTGCCTAAGCTCTTTGTTTGTTTTGGGGCTCTTCTCCCTTACTATAGCTGAATCTCTCTTCCCTCTCTCCTCTTTTTGCTTTCACCAGCTTCGTTCCAGTAAGTAATATGCTCAAATGTGGGTTTAAGATGACGTATCCTGGGAGATCGTCTAACCTAACACTTTCAGACCTCCAAGTTTCACATGCCTAGCAGCAATTCACAATTTATTTGTTCTTCTTGCTAGCTTCTTTGCAAGGCTTTAGGGAATTACCAGGACTTACTACCAATTGCAGTGGAGAACTTTTTAGCCAGGAATGAAAGTTGCTGTCATCAGGTAAGTAAAATCTGATGTGATGTAGTCAGAAACAAAAAGCTGAGCCAGCACAAACCTGCTGGACTGCGACCCGAGTCTGCCCACAAAGCCCATAGGGATTTGGTTGAGTAGGTCCTGGTGGAGCGCTGCCTAAAACCCCAGAGGGAAAGAGCCGAGTGTGATTCAGCGCATTATGCAGGCAGAGGCAGCACACGATTTTGTAAGCTAATTAAAGTATCTTTAATTCTAGGTTTGGGATCTGAATGGGCTTGAATCCTCTGGCTCTTCCCCTTCAGTCTGGGTTGGATCACCACACTGCAGAAATTAAGAGAAATCTTGCCACAGACACCAGTGGGAACAGGCATAAGTGCCTTTCAGATATTGCACCCAGATTTCATCTTATCTTGAAGTTAAACTTTATTCTGAATAATTGCATGCCCATGCCACTTCAGTATAACTACTGTTTTTCAAGAAAAGGTGTTTCACTGGCACTTCTGTTCAGGAAGAATGAAGCAAAAAACTTCACTTTTCGGGAGGGAGTAGAAGACAGATAAACTGTAAGCATGCAGTGATGCTTCATTGCAAAGTGCCTCAGACACCTTCGAGCTGCCCCGGACTCTCCCAGCCTCCTAAATCCAAACCTCCTCTTTGACTTCAACTGATCTCGGTGTTTCACAGACTGCAGGTTTTGCTCTGCTCCGAGCGAGGAGGGCAATGGCATTGCCAGCCTCCTCCGCAATAGCAGTGGGCACAGATGTGGCTGGCATAGAAATGGATATATGGGGAGCTCTGTTTTTCTGCTCAGGTGTTTTTCTATCTCCTTGTTATGCTCCACTCAAGTGTTAAAATAGCTTTGTTAATAACCCATAACCCTTGCTTCCAATAATCCTTTTCCCCAAATTCTTCCCCCACTAGAGTGAGTGCTTTCTGCAAGGGGAGGGCTGACCAGCGGACTGTGGTGCAAGCAAAGATGCCTCTTTCTATGAGACTCTTGTGAGTAGGCATTAGACATGTATAAAAACATATAGTTTCCCTGTAACTCTTTAAGGTGCTTGTGTTATGTGATGGCAGTATCCCAGAACCTGCAATTAGTTGTAGATTTTGTGAAAAGAGCCAGGAGAAAATGATCTTCTCCTGTCCCTTTCCCTTACCCTTTCTCTTTCTCTATCTTTATCTTTTTAATTCTTCTCTTTGTACTTTTTCTCAATCTCTTTTATTTCTTTCTTCTTTCCTCTTATTATTTTTTATTCCCTTTTATTTTTATTTTATTTTTAGGTGAAACAAGCAAAATGAAAAAAAGTGGCTGACTGGAACAAGCAAGTAAAATTTCTCTTAAATGTTCTCTAGCCTTGGAAAAAACTGGGTGTATAAGTTGAAACTGCCTCCAGGCAGCTTCAAGTTTTAGGATTGGCACTTACACAACTGATCATACTAGGCCTTACTGAATTTGGCAGCTGTAGAGGGGTTATATTTTTCACATGGATGAACAGTTCTTGAACAATTTCTCCAATGTATTAAGCACAAACAGGCTTTTCTTCAACATCAAGCATGCAGGTCTCCTCTCTCTCTGTTTCTCACCCTTCCCTCCCCCTCTTGTCCTCCTGACAACAAATGCAGTTATTGTGGCTGCTGTGGTGGTGGCGTGGATTCTGTCCAACACACACAAAAAATATTGCTGATAGTATGGTACTATTAAGAACAGGGAAATGGAGAGACGTGAAATCACTTTGGGATAGGATGCAATCCACGTGATCGTGCCAGAGTGTGAAGGAACAGGGATATTCCCTCCATGCCGACATGTGCTGCAGGAGTACAGCGATAGTGGCTGTCCCTGAGGATAGCAATGCTCCAGGACAGGTAGCTGAAATCCCTTCATTGCTGGCCCTGTGTGCTTTCCATGGGTGCCAGGGTCCGAAAGGAATGAGACAAAATGCCCACGATGTTTTGTGAATGGCTGTGTATACCCTATGTATACCCAGCCCTCCTTTGGTTCAGTTTGTTTTCTAACTTTCAGTAGTTCCCAGCTGAAAGCAGCTCAGTAAAAACCAAGAACTCTCTGAAATTCTGAGGAAACTAAAACTGTAATTGCTATTACATTTTGAGACAGGAAACTTCTGTTAGAAAAAAAAATAGCAATAGTAGTAGGAAGGAGTATTCTTTTTCCAAAACAATGATGCCCAAAAAAACTCTACAAAATGCATATCCATCTTTTCATTTGAGATATTATCAGAAGAACAGACTAGGTGGGCAATGATGCGGTAGTTAGTCTCTGTTCTGAATTAGTCTGAGACAGCAGAAGCTAACAAAACTGATATTTCATACAAGATTAAGACAAGCACTGAACTGACAAGCACAGCCCCAGCTGGGGCCCAGACTTTCTAGTTCTTTTATATTGCTGAGTGAACATAAACAAAATTTTATTAAACACTGAGATTCCCTGTTAGATTTCTTGGGCCAGATTTTGTTAAACCCGGTCCTTAATCTAACATTTGGTTTTGCTTCAGGTATTCACACTGATTTTGATGGCACATGTCACCATGTTTTCTGTTTCTGGCAGATGAAGTCTTCAATTGACTTTTTAACAGGTGAAGAATCTATTTTACTAAATATTGCTAAAAATTAAATACTGAGTATCATTAATAATTATGAGTTTTATAGGATGAAGTGTAGACTTAGATCTTTGTCTCTATTTGTCTTTTTCCAGGAAAGACAAATGCTACGTGCAGACATTTTACATGACTCTCTAGTTTCTAGACAAGCTGGGCTATGGAGACTGGGACTATTTATTACACATGAACTAGGGAAAGTCTGCAAGGGGGGAGGTAAATACTGCAGCAGGTCCTAGACTGTGCCCTCTGCTAGTCTAAAAGTAGTCTCCAAACAGCTCTAAATGTGGTATAGGATTTGGCACATGCAAAACCCACCCTGGCTTGACTTCAAACCCCAAGCACAGCCTGTGAGCTACCACAAAGATAGCTCTGTAGTACACTCTATCTTCTGAGCAATCAATATTGTGTTTTATGCACCAAAGTAAGGGGAGAGGTCCACAAAGCAATGGCAGTGAAACAGCAGTGAATTAATGATCTGGTTTTCAGAGATGTTGTGCTGGCTGAGCTGCTCACAAGGAGAGCAGCAGGTGTTTCTGCATATTTGAAAATCAGACTATAAATGAGGAAGAAATGAAACACAGCAGCTTTAAGGAACATCTGAATGCAAAACGAATGCAGAAAGACACTTCCTAAAAAAAGCCCATGCAGTTGCGCTTAAGTAAAACTGTTCTGTGTTGAATAGTGGATATTCCCCATAGGACATTCTAGCAGGATGATGTAAAGTAGTTGGGGTGTGGGAGGCCATACCATGAAGCACAGGAAATAGTTGAAATCTTTTGATATGTTTATAATGCTAAATAAATGGGAAATGGCTACAGCTGAGGTTGCCAACCACTTCACGGTCATTTTTACTGGCAGATGGTTGCTTTTCACTGTCAACATTTCTCTGAAATTGCATATACAAGCAAGGTATGTGGGTACATTCTGCAGTTAGCGCTCAGGACATGCTCTTGAAACAAGTTGCTTTCAGTTCAGAAGTTTTACTTTGTCGCTCCTCAACAACTCTGCTGGACTCCTGAATACCCTACACGCTTCAAATATTTAAATAGGGGGGTGTTTTATTATTTATTTTTTTCACTAGGGGGATTTAGATGCTCCTTGCTTTTAAATCATGTACCTTTAAAACCCATTGCAACACTGGCCAGGATAATCTTGGAGGGCCCTTCTGCCTCCTCTCTCTGCGTTGTAAAGCTGCTTTCCAAGCCACTGATGACACAGCAGGAGATTTTTTCTTTTCTCCTCTTTGCTTGCCTTTCTTTTTTTTTTTTTTTTTTTCCTGTAAGAAGCAAGTATTGTAGCAAGGTTCGCGCTTACTTTTTCGTATGCTTTTGAAGTACCTGATTGACAAAAAGGCTCTTTGAAACCTTTGTTTCAGGCAGGCAAAGTAAGGTAGAGTCATCTAGGAAGGATCAAGATCAGGGGACAGTCCAACACAATTTTAAAAGCAGTAAGGCCATTACAGAAAATGTCTTCGGTTATTTTGATGCCCTTTTAGCTCCTATTAAAGTCAATAAATATCAGTCCAAAGCTTAAAATTGGGGGTTCAGAATTAACACTTCTTACTCAAGAAAAGAAGTATTCAAGCTTATTTTTTTTTCCAAACATCAGGTAGTATCACCTTAATTTTGACCTGTAATTTTGACCTTTTTGAACTGTAAATCAGGAAAAAGAAAAGAAAAAAAGAAAAAAAGAAATCCTGGTCAAATCCTGACTTTATTCTTTAAATTTCCAGGGCTGCTACTAAGCACATACTCGCAAGGCACCATCATGCAGGGGCTTGGCAGTGTTGAATCCTATGTGGAGTCACTGGTGCAGACCATAGCTTGAACCCCATGTCAATGGGAGACTGAAATGTTCCCTCTCCACCTCCCACGCCAGCTTGTCCCCCAGAGGCAACCAGGGCAAGCAGGGTCTCAGCAGCAGCTGGGAAGTGGCCAGGGAATGCATGTGGATCTAGGCACCTCATCCATAGTTTAGACTTATTTATTGAGTGTTCTTCAATCACTAGACAGAAGCAAAAACTACATTATTCTAATAGAATTAATATATAGTTCACATTAATACAATAATTCCTCACACTGCATATGCAAATGTAAATACTAGGAGCCTATTTTATATCTGTTATTTATACAGATTATAATTAAGCCTGAAATTGAATATACAGAAAGAAATCTTAGGACTCATAACATAAAACTTTTTTAGAGTAAACAAATATATTGGAATACTAAGCTATTAACGCTTACAGTTGTTGTCCCTTTCTAAATTTTACCTGTGAGTGATTAATCATCATATCAGATGAGTATGATTGCTATGCTTGAGAGATCATAGCATTGATGCTTCATGATCAAAAGAGAAAACTAGTTTATTCCGCAAGATTTGGTGATATATACCTGAGGGACTAGAGACCTTTCTTTACCTTGCACCAGATGAGCATAACCAGCAATGGTGTAAGGTTGGCCACAACACTAGCTTAGGCTGGATGGATTGTCTTTCTTGCCCATTCTACTGTAACTATTGCAGATGAACCACCTGTTGTGACAGCGATTTGTTCTAGTTTTGCTAAAAAAAAGAAAAAAGGAAAAAAAAAAAAAAGATGTACTCCAGTTTTGCTCTATACTTTTACTCCCTTTATGTCTGTCCTTCTTTAGAGAAAAGCCTGCTCCTTTCCCAAACTAGATGCCAATGAATGTGAACCGGGGCTCCAGAGGTTACCAGGCTTTAACTACCCTTTTCACACAAATAGCCAAAAAATAATACTGGAATAGGTTTTAATCCCATTGAAATTGAAAACTTGTTTAATTCAGAACAAATTCTTGGAATTGGTAAAAAAAAGTCAGCTCAATCAGATCCTCGTGTCTAGTCTATTTTGCTGTATTTCCTATCCATCGTATAATATTTCCTCATAAGATAAGCTGCAGGGAAAGGGTACTACTCCAGAATGTTAAAATCCAGGAGAAGAAAGTGGTTACAGAAAGATTCTTTCAAGAAACCCATTTTGTTTTGTTTGTTTGTTTTTGCTTTTTGTTTTTCTTTTTGACTCTACATTGAGTCTGAAGGCATTAAGTGATATGTTACTTACAATATACAAAAGTTACATTCTTTCGTTCAAAAGCTAGACATGAAAATATTTACTGTTCACTTAAAAGCAAACACCAAAACTTATTTTACTTCATTCAAGTGATTTAGTACACATAAATTTACAATCCCATCTTAACTAGGGTAAATCCTATATACATATATATATAAATAAAATATAATTCAAAATTCCACACAGAATCTTTTATAACAAAAACAGCATTCCTGTCATGAAGTTCAGAAAACAGCTGTAAGTTTGCCCATGAGATATAGCATCTTTTGGTATGAGTGTAGAAGAAAGTCAACTATTTAGGCATTAAAGATCTACTCCAGTCTGAACTGGACTAGACTGGACTAAAGATCCAGTCTGATCTAGTCTAAATCCTATCTAAAACTAATCCAACCCTTAACTGTAGTATCTTTGGATTACTTATCCTCAGTGCCAGAGAGAGGTAAAATTTGTACCTTAATGACCATTATGTAGCACAGATCTTCCTTTCATAAGCTTGTGGCTTTCTCGTTTACACTGTGTGCTGCAATCTTAGAGATGTCTCAGGTAATTTCAGAATTAAACAATCCTTTACCTGAGAAAATGTACTTAAACTTTGGAAAAAAAAATGTGTAAACATAATTTTTAAAAGTGTACTTTTTTATTATTATTATAACAAACAAAACAGAAAAAAAGGGTTAACCAGTTTATTGGATTCTAAAACCATTGGTACAAACATCTAAACATAAAATCTAGTCAGATAGAATCAACTGAACTATTACCGTGTTACTGCAGTGAAGGCTTTACAACAGACGGGATCTGGCCTTGCAGGCAGGAGATCCGTGTTACGCTGCCTGAGGTCTATCTATCTGCTCTAAATCTGTATTTGTGACAGGTTAGAAATCTTAAGGCTCTTAAGAGTAAGCATAAATTCATGGAGCGAATAATAACAACCAGGTAAATGAGGCTTAAGAAAGCCACCACATCTCCATAAGCCACTCATTCCCAGGCTGTGAAAGAGGGATCATTACACTCTGAATCATTACACTGACCTGGTTTGCAAAGTACATTGAAAACTACTTATTAAAGTACACTGAACACAGCCTACAATACTATTTTATTTTGGTCTACATGCATGCATTTTTTAATGTGTTTTAATACATTCTATACATTTTTACAATGTCTGTTTACTGCCAAGCCCCTATTAACAAATGCTTATCTTATTACTTTTTCTTTTTCTAGTTACTATTAAAGCAGAGTTATAACATTGGCTCAGGTTAGTTTCCTTATTACACCAAAAAGGGCATGACTTATATCAAGAACACAGTTTATGACAGATATCACCCCAGCAACACTGGAAGATATCACATACACAGAGCATGGGTAAACAAAGTACCTGCAACTATACTTCTGTGCGCCAATGTGCACCAAAACTCCTCTGCAAGGCCAGCATCCTGAAACCAACTTGTCTTGCCATCTGCTCCTGCTATGCTCCTGCCATGAATAAAAGACTGTTCATATTATTCTTTTTTTTTGTTTTTCATAATAGTAGACACCCATTCTCTAAAAACTGTGTTTTATTTAACTTTTAGAACTAATGTACAGCTTTAAATTCCTGATGTACTAGCGTGCTGGACAGATTCAAATATGTTTTCCTGATGTCTCAGAAGTCAAGTCTGAAATTAGAATAGTGCATAACAGAGAGTAATTTAGCAGCCTGGGATTATATCAATATTGAAATATTTCTATACTTTTCTGGAGAATCACTACTGTATAGTAAAATGTTAAAAGAAAAAAAAAAAGAAAAAAAACCCTATTGTACTGTGCTTTTTTTACTGTTGGAAAAAAACAACTTAGGAAATTTTTCCATGACTAAATCAAATTCCTGGGAATATCTAAAGAGTATCTGTAAATATGACCTGTAATACTCAACATAGGCCAAACACTTATAACTCCCTTTATTCCATTATGTCTAAAAATATAATCATTTCTGGCAAGTATGTTAGGCATTACTGATGAAATCCAAAGAGAAAAAGACAATTGAGACTTTAAAAATTGTCTTCATTTACAGTGATGGGTTATAAGCTTTTAATATATTTTGAAGTTAATATTGCTTGGCAATATAATTAAACATGTCTTTCTTGATTTACTCAGTCTGAATACTAATTTTGATTTAGTCCTGGAGGGATCTCTTCAGGAAGAAGTCATGCACCTTTTGCAATATTTGTAGGCTTTCTTAGGAAAGTGTGGAATGCTGCACAAACAAGTAGAGTCACAAAGGCTCCTTATCTGTTTATATTAACCCTCCTAGCAAAATGCTTTCATTCCTTCACCAATAAAACCGGGAATTCACTTAAACTGGATGATTGTTCCATTATGGTGTAGTCTTCTTTAAGCATATGTTAGCTTTTGTGAGTAAGCCTAATTTCTCTTGGGTAAATTTTCTATTAAACATTTTTGATCAAACCTAATAGCATTTTGCAAATGAATGTCTAGTTTCATTTCCTATCGCTGTATTCAAATACAGATATCTGCATCTTGTGTTGATGGGCCAAGTAATCATTCCATCCTAATGTTTATGCCATCCAAGATTTATTTCTTTCTCTTGGATTACTGTTATTTCTGTACAAGGTCCATGAACTGTCCATTTTTCCAAAAGTCCACTTATTTTTTCCATAAGCAAACAAGTCCTTTTGTAAATGTGGTTGAGGCTGAAATGTTCATCTATCTCTGATTATCCATGTTAACCTTAATGTTCTTGACATGGTGGTGCAAATCTTTTTCCAAATGGGTGAGTGTCTACAATAAAGAAACTGGTTCTATGAACAACTGGTCTTAATCAAGAGTCCAATATCTTTGTAGACTGTAGACTGTAGAGAAGGAACCACTTTCTTTCTCCCACAGAAGTTATTATGCAAGACCAAACACTGACAGGAACTATGCTTTACTTTATGGAGCCAATGGAAAAGCAGTATACCACCACTAGAAAATCCTTAGGTAGATACCTTTTTTTTAAAAAAAAAAACTAGATGTAAATGCTGCTTAATGTTTGATAATAGCTTCTGTTACAATATAAAAAATGCTATGTCACCTAGAATCCACAGTTGATGATACTTCTCCGATTTCTAGGGAAGATCTGATTAATACTATCTTTGAAGAAACTGATTAATGCCACCTTCAAAGAAACTGGTAGTGGCACTATGATGCAGACCAAGTCTCTGTGCTTCTGTCATGCAGATCAGACAGCTGTGGAGATATTATTCGTGAAGAAGAGCACTTCTTTAAAGCCTGAACCAATTAACAGAGGACTTATGGACAAATTTTAAGATCATTTTAAATTATTCTGTAAAGTAATATTCAAAATGTACATATAATTCATTAGGTAAAGATTTTTATTTAACAAAAACAGGACTTGCCACTTTGTAACCTAAATTTTTACAGAGTCAGAAAAAAGAATTAGCTCTTCAGTAAAAGATGGAATGTCTCCTCATCTCCTCAAAGCCTTTCTCTTCATATCTTTCTTCACAGTATGTTAAATGATTTGCAGAAATCAGACCAGTGCTCTTGCAAACAGCTATTTTAATCTGTGTTCAGATGCCTGTGTTTGAGGAGAGTGCTGGATCACAATGTGTAGTTACAGAATTGGTGGTGCCATGAGGTCCCACAAGGCATTTGCGCATCGGTCTGGAAGGGAATGAAAGAGCAATCCAGGATTGTTGGTTAGCATGCTGATTCCTTGGCATTTTTGTTGAGACTCATAAAACAGTGTTAGTTGAAACCAGTGGCAGAAATAGCCTCTGTAATGTGGATATTTGTATGCTCAAAACAAAGTTCAGAAAACTGGCAGCAATTTTATTTTACTAATGATGTGTGAAGACTTTTTATGCTTAGGTCTTTCTCTGGTTTGGTCACCGGTTTGGACTTCTTGTGAGTCAGAAAAAGGCTAGAATCTGCGACGTGTGGATCTACAGGCACACCTCCCCTAAAGGGTTTAGATTTCGATAGAGAAAACCGCAGGGGATAGCACCTGCATTGAGGTCCAGTATGCCTGACTGCTAATCATGATGGTCTGAGAGATTTTAGTCCAGACCCAGCTGTTATTTTGTATTGTCTTTTTATTTATTTATTATTATCTTTATTATTATTATTATTATTATCTTAGATCAGAATCCAGCTGATAGAATGTAGTGGCTAGAAGCCATATTGGGGTACAGGCCACTGCTGTTCTACCTTCTGCCTTTTCCTCTTTCCTTTATACACACGGGTGAATAAAAATGACCCACAAAGCAGCCTTGGAGCAGCTATTGATGGTGCAATTTGCATAACATCAAAGACATCTCAAGAAATTCTAAGGCAAAAAGCAAGATTGAAAATAGTATGTAATTGAAGTGCCTGGGAAAGATTGTTAGGGCAGAATATAGTTTGCAAAGTATAATCTTAGAAGGAACCATGTATTCCAGAAATACCTCTTTTTTTTTGTTTCTGTTCAAAAAAGGAAAAAAAAAAAAGTGAGTTCAGTGAGTGTAGCATTCATATGAGCAGTGACAGCCTCATTCTTTTGTGTCCATGAGGGCTGCATGCTGCTTTGGGTTGCACAGCAGACACCAATCCCACAGAGAGGTCTCCTGCTGAAGCAAAACTTTCCTGTTTCTGGTTTTAAATTAGTAATAAAGGAGTTGCAATTCCAGATAATATCAATAGCCCACGTGTCTCAGGCTGCTTTGGTTAGACAACAGGTGCACATGGGGCCACTGCCAGCTTTTGGGCAACTGCATGCCAAAAGAGTGCCAGGGATCATAGTGTTTGGATGCACCTTTTCACTTCTCAGGTAGGAAGGTATTGCTAGCTTTATAGTCAGGCTGCAATTGCCACCGCACCAGTGGGACCAAACTCCTCTGATGTCTGAAATGTTACCTCAGAAGTCTGTATCTGATTCAGGACTTCACAATTTCTTTCAAGAGCCTTGTGATTAACCTATGAACACTTGTCTTATATTTTTTTAATTTGACTTCCACCTGAAACACTTTTTTTTTTTTTTCAATTTTTGAGTCTTACCACTGTTACAGCTGTTCCTGGCTTTGCCATCCAGCTTTACATGAATGACGCAGAGAAGGTCGTGCAATTTCAGTGATACACTGTTCAGATGACACCTCAATGGCATTTTCTGACTCTGTTGAGTGTGCAGCAGTCTCCATGTGGGCTGTGAAGGGAGGGAGAATGCAAGCTAAAATAAATAGCTGTCCTAAAAGCCAGGAGAGGTGCAATTTTAAAATTTGATGTTCCAAAACACTTCATACTTCAATTGTTTTCTCATTAAATAAATTAATGGAAAGATAGAGTGTCACCGCAAAGAATAGAAAGAGGAATGGATTTGTATCATGGATAAAGCTCCTAACCAAATATACAGTCTCCACTTTGTTCTTCACTGAACCACTTTAGGATCATGAATGTGAAGTTGCGGCAACTACTCCAGAAAGGAGAGATCGGGTTTTTTTTACCAAGTATCGTTCCAACAAGTCCCATGTGCACCTGCAGAATTTCATAACGTCCTGCTTCAAGCTGTCAGGATGTAATGTGCATTATTGTTGGCTACTGCTTCCATTTGGTGCAGAACACATAGTGATAACAGGATTTCTGTTTTATTTTATAGTTGCCCTTTAACACTGAGATGTGAAGTATTTCTTGGTGCCAAAGGAAGGGTTACTTAAGATTGTCCAAACTTTTCAGTTTGCTTTGCCCTTATGAACACACGGGCTGTTCTTCCATCATCACCTGGAAGAGGAAGAGCAGTTTAGACATCTGTGATTGGAACTAATGGATGTAAATGCTCTTGTTTACTATGTACATACTCTACCTATTTGAAAAGAAGGCATCTCATGCTGGCAATTTTTATGTAGAACAGTGATTTTCCTTTCACAGAGACAGCCCAGACTAGCTAGAGATATGGACCTGATCCTTTGCTTTAGACAGCTGCAGATCAGATGTAGTTCCACCAAAATCTGTTAAGTTGTTCTGGCACAAAAGAATATTTGGGCTAATGAGCAGCTCTGATAGGCCCAGTTTTCAAAAACATGAATTATTTATGCAGCCCTTTAATTTCAGTATTTGTGGGTGGTCTGCTCCCCTACACCTCACACTCATATATGAAAGTGAATTCAATACCAGGGGAGCAAAAAGTTGGAAAAAAATGAAAAAGTTTCCTGAAACTAGATGTTTTATCACACCAAAGCATTTTGGTTTTCACTAACTCTGTCAAAAGACAGTGCTTTGCAGGATACTGTACAGTTTATAAATAACTTCTGGGATCTCTGGAGATGCAAAAGGGAAAAGATTAAGTTATCCTCTTAAAAAGCCTTCCTGTCTTGTAAGCAAATGAAGCCAGATTGCAGCTGTAAAGAGCCAACAAGGAATAAGGTAAATAACTGCGTTTTTTTGGAAACTGGTCCATCTTCTGTAGAAAAGGGAAGAATGCATGATGAAAAGAAAACATCTCTATCAAGACTACTACCATTCTATTTATACAAATCAGGATGTCAGGAAGAAGCATGATGATCCTATAAAAACATGCAGATCGCTCAGAAATACTTGCTGTCATACTGATTTGATCCTCTAAAAATCAACTGTGATCCTTCTGAGTGATAGATAATCATTTGGATATCTTGCTTAGTGAGACAGAAAGAGATTGTACATATTTTGTTATATCAAATGTATTCTTACTTGTAGCTCCAAAAGCCCACGACTCATGCTGTGGACTGGAAGTCTGTCTGGAGAACGGACACTCAAAAAGATTTGGAGGTCATGGCTGATATCATTAGCCAGTGTGATGCAGTCATCAAAAGGTGTAATGCTTAAAAAATAAGAACTAAGCAGTAGTGAATATTTCCAGTATATCTGGCATGGAGGCAAGTACTGCTGATTGTTTTTTGGTGTCCATAGCTCATGCAAGTGGAATGGTTTCTGAGAAGAGTCTATTAGAATGATTGAGGAAAGACCCGGGAAACCAAATCTGCTCTATTTTCTCAAAGAAAATGCTAAGACATACCTCATTCACAAACTACAGTGAATATCTCAATGGCAGCGGAGATGTGACAAAAAGCTGTATTTCAAATCAGAAATGGCTGTCTGACACAAGAGGTCAGGCTAGATGATCACATAAATCCCTTGTACTCTCCTAAACCTCAAAAAGGAAGTTTTAGAACCTGTTAAATACAGAATTGCTTTAACTTGCCAGCTTTTAGGTAATTATTATGTCACAGTGGAAGTGATACATGGCTCCAACCTACAACTCACCATGTGATGTGAAAGTAGTATTTGGGAAGAACTGCAGTGATAGTGTCATCAAGCCAGTGTAGTGAATGTAACACACATGGTGTTCTGCACCAAGCGCTAAATGTTATTAGTTCCGAAATATTTTAGATCTGGAAAGCAAAGAGATGGATGTGATGCTAGCTGTGCGAACTAGGTTTCAATTCAAGCAAAACAATAGGTTGCATGTGACAAATCCAACAACAAAGTGGTGAACAAATGTAATTAGATGGTTGTTTCCTAGCATCTGGGCTGTGCAAGTGGATCAATTGTATTAAATTGATTATGGATTTCTTATTAATCAAGACATTTCAACTCAAAGGGCTTGAGATTATTTACTCCTTGTATTTTCATTGCCTGCTGTTATTACTCAGTCTATTTTTTAAATAGCCTTAGACTGCATGTGACAAGACACTGAATATTATGCTAAAACTGGGCAAAAGTATTGGGTAATCAAAATCACTGGCATCTTTGGTACTGCAGAAAGAATCTGGGGATGAAAATGCACTTTAATAGGAGGAAGCTAGCTTCAATTTTGATTATGATTAATCTCAGTAAGAGCGAGACCATCATGAGCAAAAGCTTGTAGTACTGAAAAGTTCCTTAGAAGGCAAACTAGTCTGTCTGTTTTTATTATGAGATAAGACTTTTAAGAAATACTTAAACTCTAAGAGGCATATTGCTAAAACATTGTGACAGGGTGTAGGAATTGCACTTGTTTGTTTTGGAATAAATACTAAACTTTAGCAAAGCCTTTTCCAGGTATGCTATAAGTGCATAAAAATAATAAAAAGTGCATTGCTTCTATGCCAGCATGATGTTTTAATGAGGGAAAAAATACCAGAATATGCAAACAAATACTTGAATCATGTTAGAGAGTGCCATTCTAATATAGCAGAAAATGTTTTGAGGAGCTGGAATAAATAACTGCCTGTGAAGTCCTGCATCAACAGAACATTTCCCATGCGACTTAATTTTCCAGTAGGGGATAAAGGCACTGTGCTAAAATGCTTAAGGCTATACACCATAAATGGCCATTTGCAGGCCGGCAGGAAGGGGAATGTGTTTGCCCATGGCTCCTTCCATGGCACATCCAAAAGCTGATCATAGCATTCCGATCCCTTCCCCTTTTACGAGTGCTTCTATTGAGCGGGGCTGAGGAAGACGAAGGAGGTGACAGCGTCCCGGTTCTTCTCTCTCCTATTGCAACAGTTGAGAGAGAAGACTAGAGGCATGAGAAAAAGAACAAGGTTCATTGCAGTGGGTAGCGAGATAACTTTGGGGAAGACTTCTCTTCCTGAGATGTCACAGCACTTCTCCTGGGATGAGTCTGGCTTGTTCTGTATAAAAAGATGCTTGCAAGCAACCATGAGACCTATGCTTTGCCAAATTCAGTTTATGGATTCTTGCACAGTAGATACAGCATTTACAAGGCAAAGGACTAGTACTCCTCCTGCTACAGTCTTCTCTCTTCCCTAAATAATCGTGGAGATCCACCAGTGGAAGCTGTCCCAGAGCGGCCCTGAATTGATGCACCTCTTGGTGCAGGCATGATCACAAGGTTTGGCAGTACTGTTGACTTCCACTTCTGGGGCTTCCTTATTTGGACAAAGGAAATATCCAAAAAAAAAAAAAAAGTCCTTGAATCATCCTAGTCCTATGAACTGTAATTTGAAACTAAATTCAGAACCTTGCCTGTGATTGTTTCCCAATTACAAAGCAAGTATGGAGGCTTTAAGCTATGAATGAGGTGCTAACAGAATCAAAAATAACTGCATCTGTCTGCCTCTTCCGCAGATGTTATGTCTCTTAATATTTTAAGCATCCCCTGCATATTACTGAACATATGGTAAGTGATTTGGAAAGGTCTTTAAACACTCTATGACAATTTCAACAACTTTTTATTTTTATTAATCCTAGGTCTTGTACAGCGAGTTAAGCCTCACCCAGAAAGCCTCACCCAGCAGAGTTTATATGCGTTATTATGCTTTGGAATGTTAAGTGTTTTAGATGCAGTCTCTGCTGGGAGCTCTTATATAAAGAACAGGTTTTCTTCCATGAAACAAGCAAGTATTCATAAAAAAAAAAAAAAAAAAACAAAAAACAAACAAACAAAAAACACAAAAAAACCCCTAAACAGCCAAAGCAAGCCCTAAAACCTGAAGTTGAACTGCATTGTTTTCTTAACAGTTTGTGATGCCATTTTTATATATGTTAAGAAAAACAAATGCTGTCACGTTCTGAACTTGAGATTTGGACAAGCCAAAATCAGGAGATTAAGTGTTCCGAGCACTTAAATATTTCACTCACTTAAGTTAGATCCCATAATTCAGTCTGGCTTCTCTATCTCTAAACCAATTCCAACTAACTCTGGATTTGAATATAGACAGATAAACTGGTAGATAAGTTTCTACTGCTACAGATATATGCCTTTGCCTTTCAGAGAAAGTAGCTTTAATGTTTACATTTTTAAATAAATTCCTTGTCATTTTTCTACACTGTTTGTAGTATTTATAACATGTATTTACTAATTTATCTCATGCTGTTGTTTCTCATAGGGGGCCTGATTTTGAAGCCTTTTTAAGACCACCATTGGAATAATGGGGTGTTTCATGGATCAGAACTTCCAAAGATGGATGAAAATAAGAAACGGTGCAGCTAGAGTTTTAAAAGGTGATGACAGTATAGATGCCAGCAGATGCCAGCAGGTTAAAACCAGCTGATGCTTGCACATATCTAATGAAATGCCAATTTTGTTTGGTTTAGGACAAAAAAGAGGAAAAATGGAAAAAGGAGGAGGAATAAGGGAAAAGGGAGGGCAAGAAAAGGGAAGGAAAGAGGGAAGGGAAAGAAAGGAAAGAGAAGGGAAGGAAAAGGAAAGAGAAAGAAAGGGAAGGGAAGGAAAAAGGGAAGGAAAAGGGGAAGGGAGGGCAAAAGGGAAGGCAAAAGGGAAAGGAAACAAGGCAAGTCAAGGTGAAAGGGAAGAGAAGGGAAGGAAAAAGGGAAGGAAAAAGAGAAGGGAAGGGAGGGAAAAGGTGAAGGGTAGGAAAAAGGGAAGGGAAGGAAAAATGAAGGGAAGGGAGGGACAAAGGGAAGGAAAAGGCTGTAGACAATCTGCTCCACAGTTTATACTATTGGAGTAAGAGGCAGTTTTGGAAGTTGAATCTCCTACAGTTTTGCAGTATAAGTTGTAACTACACCATCAAAACTGCATAATCTAAGGGAAACTATAAACTTTTCAGGAAGGAGAATTTTAGCTCACTGATATATTTCATTTTCAAATATTGCTGTTTTCTTCAGTCACATAATAGGCTCTCTCAACTGGTAATTATTTATTTAATACCTAAACTTAGCATTATAATCATGCCAGTCATAATCATGCCAGATGATAAAGAAGGGTCATGCTTGCTACTTACTATTGTTGTTGAACAATGTGCAATCAATAAATGCAGAACAAAAGGAATCCAAAGATATTTATTCACATGGTATTCACATCTACACTCTATCTGAAATAACACTACCTTTGGAATGGAATTTTTTAAAAATATCTCAAAATATAACCAAGTGTTAAAGGAAAAAAGGGAAAAATTTTGATAAACATTTTTCATATTCTTTGAAAAGTCCTGGGGCTCTTCACTGTTTATGTTGACCAGGACTTGGTGTATCAGAAAAAAAAGGGCTCTACTCTGTGAGACATCAGAGGGCTTGGACATTCAGAAAACTCTCAAACTATTTAAGCAGGACCAAAGTGTCATGATAACTTTGCACATTTAGAAAAGCAGAGTGTAATAGCACAAGCTACTGCTAACTAATGGGTGTAAGTTACTAATGCAGGCGGTTGGGTGGAAACCACGTATTTCCAAATGGAAATATGGCCCCACTTGTGGGTCTTGGGCCACTGTAAACCGAGGCCCCTGAAATTAATCTTGCAGAAATATTCAGGACTGTGGGATATCCGTTTTGCAGTAGAAATGAGCACGTCAGCCAAACACACTGTGTAATCCTGTAGCCAATGTAGCAAAATGCCTCAAGCCTCAGATGGTTAATTTAACATCAACCTGCAACGTATTATGCCTACCCTGAGACTGCTTGAATTTACAGCTGCAAATCTGTGCATAAAAATGAGAAGTCTTTTCTGCAGGAAATAAAGAAGTGACACAGGAAATGGTGAGAGACACGGAACAATCCTCTCTGGCAGTAATGAAGCTATGTTGCTGGGAAGGAAAAGTTGCATCCTCTGAGAAGAACGTGGCCTGCCTGAAGTCTAAATGTGGAGAAAAGCGTATTCTTGCTAAGCATGTGATTCGTTGTCCTCTGGCCAATGCTAAACACGACATCAGGGCTGTTAACCTAACTTTTTCTGAGCAGGAAGAGTCACAATTCAGGAAGCCTGCTTATGCATGTCTTTTCTTAGATCTTCCTGACTCTCCTCAGCTTCTTGGGCTGATGACAGCCTAGGTCTGATATTTTGTGCCTGACAATATTGTTTGTGAATGAGAAGCTGATTACTGTACATCCACCTCAGAAATATTGTTGCCATA
Organism: Tinamus guttatus; assembly: GCF_059628265.1. NCBI lineage: Eukaryota > Metazoa > Chordata > Aves > Tinamiformes > Tinamidae > Tinamus > Tinamus guttatus. The sequence goes on from NW_028288984.1 coordinate 1,091,135, forward strand.
TGCCTTCACGTCTGATGACTAAGGAAGAAAAAACTACACTTTCAGAAACACCTTCTCCCACTTCCCAAACATTAATGCATAATTCCACTATTTTTCTAGACATGACTGTAAACAAAAAGTATTGCTGTTTCTTACACTGTTGCTAGAAAACACTGATAAACTTTGAGTGCCAAAGGAATGTGTAGTCACCTGTAGCACAAGAGCCAATGTGAGCATGAATAGATCATAGAATCATAGAATCATAGAATCATAGAATGCTTAAGGTTGGAAGGGACCTCTCGAGGTCATCTAGTCCAACCCCTCTGCACACGCAGTGTCACCTAGAGCACGTGATCATCCCCTTTTTGCACTATCGTCACATTATTGGTCACAAAAGCAGTAACAAATGTCAGTGGAAGCATTTCCTGGCAATTAAGATCCACTTCAGTTTTGCCTTGAACCCTCAGGCCCTTCAGACAGCTGTAAATGCCAGGGAATGTCCTCTTCATTTCTTAAAAGATAAGCATAGCTTACGATGTGAAACTTGTAAACAGATCATTCCTGACAAATTGGATGTCATGTTTTGTTCAGCTAAATTGCTTTTGTTGGATCATGGAGTATTTATGACATATTTTAGATGACACTATTCATACAGGAGTTTCAGCCTCTATAATTACATGCTAATAAGAACAAGAACTGAGGAATGTTTACATCTTTGCCTATGTTTCCAGAAAGCAAACAAAAAAAAAAAATCCAGAAGTTCATCTCTCATGTATATTCATGGATTATTCCGGGATGTACTTGAATAAACAAGCACTTCTCAGTTTAAGCTACTGTGTTATATGTAGCTGTATTTGAAAGAGCAGATATGAAATTTTAACCTTAGTACTTCTGTTTGTTGTAGAAATAACTGGTTGTGGAGAGTTACCAGACGAAATAGGCTATAAATCTCCAAGCAAAAGAGCTGCTAGCACATTCAGAGTGAAGTACTAAAACCAACTTGCCTTCTCTGTGTTGCGCAAAAACTTTCTCAACCATAGCTGACATAATGCATAAAAGATGAAGAGAGATGTAGTAGTCTTTAATCCACACACATGCTGCTTCATCAACATACAGTTTTATTTAGGATTCCCATATGATATATTTGGCTTCTCAGTGAGGTGTGCATTTTCCAGGGATAATCCAAGTATGTTAATATCATGTGCCCAGATGTTATGGGACCATTCAAATAGGCTCATGGTGGGAGCTCTAGAAAAGTGTGTAATAACAATACATTTTCTTGTGGTTTTGCGAGAGACTTATAGGAGCTGCCATGAACCTTTAACAAGCTGCCAACACAAATTCGGTCAGGTTCGTACTCCAGTTTTATTGCCACAGTTTGTATTCTGCTTTTTCCGCTAGCAGATGTTGGAGTAGCATGTACCAGCCAGCATCTTCAAACAAAGGGGCCATCCCACAAAGCTGCATGAAGGGGCTCCAGCTTCCCCAGCATCCAGCACCTGCAGACAGGTCACCTTCAAGAACCTGCGCTCCATGCGCAGCACATGCCACCATGCACTGCAGCTCTTCTGCCCAAGATGTACATTGGTTTGCTGTTTAAGGATCACCAGGATGCCCATCTCTGTGCTTGTGAAACTCACCTGTACGTTGGTGTGCTCTCCATACCTGCCTGCACACCCCATTCCTACCTTCTTTGCCCATCTCTTCCTGCATGCCCGATCCCCATCTGTGTGCTCTGCCCTGAGGCTTGCCTGTGCACCTTGTGCACACCTTGTTCTTGTGTACCCTGTTTCCACGCACCCTTATTCTTGCCCATGCACTTCACTCTTGCCGTGCCCCAGAGCTGCTTGAGCACCCAGCTGCCGGTACACCACATCCCTGCTTGTGCACCTCATGCAGCCAGCGGACCCTGTCCCTGTGCACCTCATCCCTGCCTGCACACCTTGTCCTTGTAGTGCCCCAGAGTTACCTCTGTGCCTGTGCACACCAGCCCAGCTCGCAAACCCATGCAGCCGGTGCACCCAGCCCTGGTGCGACCTATTCCTTGGTCTCGCCACCCAATTCCTGCATGCCCCATGCCGCTTGCTGATCCCGTGCCTGTGCTCCCCATCTCTGCACCCCGTGCAGCCGGTGCATGCAGTCCCTGCTCCTGTTCCGTGGAACTTGCCACACATTCCTGCACGCCCCATGCTGCTCACTTGTTCCGTGCCTGCGTGCCTTGTCCCTGCCCATGCACACCGTGCCCTGGCATGCCCTGTTCCTCTGCACCCTGTCCCCTGGACTTGCCGCCCCATTCTTGCACACCCCATGCTCCTCGCTCAGCCTGTGCCCGCACACCCCGTCCCTGCCCGTGCACCCTGGCGCTGCTTGCGCACCCGGCGCTGCTGCGCGCTGCGCTCCGCTCGGTCCCGTTCCGCGCCGGGGCGGTGCAGCGCGGTGCAGCGCGGCGCGGCGCGGCGCGGTGCGGGGGGAGCCCCGCGGGGCGGCGATGTGCGCGGGCAGGGGCGGACCGGCGGCTCCCCGCCTCCTGCCGCCCGGCACCGGGGCGCCGCGCCCCGCGCACCTCCCTGCCCCGCGGGGCCCTGCGCGCACCCCGCGCCGCTCGCACACGGCGCTGCGCAGCGGGGCGCGCACGCGGCAGCACCATGGCCGCGCGGGCGGCGGGGCGGCGACAGCGCCGGGGCCGCCCGGGGCCGCCGCTCGCCCTCGCCCTGGCGCTGCTGGCCGCCGCCGCGCAGGTAAGGGACGTGGGGAGAGGCGCTGCGCGGGGAGCGGGACTGCGCGGAGACTGGGACTGCGCGGAGGCGGCGCTGCGCGGGGAGCGGCGCTGCGCGGGGAATGGAGCTGCGCGGGGAACGGGACTGCGCGGAGACTGGGACTGCGCGGGGGCGGCGCTGCGCGGGGAGCGGCGCTGCGCGGGGAATGGGGCTGCGCGGGGAACGGGACTGCGCGGAGACTGGGACTGCGCGGGGCGCGGAGAGGGGGCGTTGCGCGGGGAGCGGCGCTGCGCGGCGCGGGCGGCTCCACGCGGCACCTGCGCTGCTGCCGCGTGTGCGACTTTGGGGCAACTTGGCTCCTCGGAGGAGGTTTCGCGGTGAGGAGCCGGGCTGTGTCTCCGCGCTTGCCCGCGGTGTCCCTTGCACACAGCGCAGGTAGCCCGCGGTCGCCAACCCTTCCTAGCTCCGCTTTTGCTGCGCTCGCCCTAGCCACGAGCGTGGGGGGAAGCCCGAGCCAGCCCGCCGGGGACATTAAATGAACTCACATGCAGCTTTGTGTACATCCTGGAGAAAAGCAAGTGCGAGCTCGGCTCTCCTCAGTCGGTCCCACTTGCTGCTTCTCTGAAAGCTTTAAAATGCTCTTTAACTAAATAATGATATGATTTTGCAGTGGAGATGATGTTCCTATGTTTAGGGTGCCTAACTGAATTTAAACCTCCCAGGAAAAAACGATTACTGAAGAATTAAATTTAAAAAAATGGGTCACATACTTGAAGAACTACATAACTTCATAGTGCCACTAAAGAAGATCACTTGGTCACTTCCTCTGCTCCTGACCATGTGTCTTTGCTTCGCCTGCATCTTCTGTAGCTGTACATCTGTACAACCATCAGTAGCTTACCTAAGTGAACCTGAGGATAGTTATTAATTTTTTGATTGAGAAAGTTTCCTGTTGGATTAGTTTGCTGGACAGGTTCCTGCTTCTGCATCGCTTCAGGAGCCCTTGTGTTGGACATGGTAGAAGAGGACAGGTGCAACCCCACCACGCAATATCACATCAGCAGATGGGGAGTCTGAGCAGGATCGTGACTTTGTCACCAGCCAAAAACCTGCCAGGCTACTCATAGAAGTGGTTTGTGACAGGAGCACACAGGTGACTCCTGAGGTGTTTAGGACTGCAGATGTTGCTGGAGAGATTTACATCAGCATTTAAGCCAATTGCTGATGTGCTCTGATACTTGTTTCTGCTGGATACCGCTAAAGCCACAGTAGTTGTGATTCTGCAGTGGAAACTGCATGTGCTATGACCCTTCTCTTTGTCGCTGGCACGACTGAGATCGAGCTGATCTCTTCTGGCACTCGGCTTTGCCCATGCTTATCCTGGCCTTGTGCACTTGCCTGTTTCTTACAACCAGCTCCTCTTTGTGGGGAATTAAAATAGCTCCTTATTTTTTTTTTAATTTATATATGCAAATACAGAATATTTAGGTTTACTTAAAGTATGGGTAGAGTGAGATGCAGTGCTGCGGTCTGAGAGCTGGAACAGAAATGCAGTGGAGTTTCTTTTGGCTTTTATGTTAGATACTTAGCTACATGAATTTACAGTTACTGAGATAGAGTTACTCTTGAAATAGCAGAGTTTGGCACTGCCTCTTGCCTCTAGTAACTTTGAGTCAGAGTCTCAAATTTACACGGTGATAGTCTGAATTAAATCAGTTGTCCTCATGGACAGCATTTTTTAGGGCCGAGAACTTAATCCAGGGAAGGAGACCCAGCAAGCTTCCCGCTGTTGTACTACTATTAGTAATGTGAGATAGTAATGTAAGTGGGAATAAAAGCAATGCATTGCTGAACACTCACAGGTATGTGTATATGTGTACACATAGAGAAGATATTCCTGCCTTTGGAATTGTTATAATTCTTTAATATTGGATAATATCAATGTTACATAAAATTAAGTCAAAAATGAATAATAATATGAACTAAATACAACCATGAATACAGAATTAAGTGACACAGATACCCCATATTATGTTAAAAGGGAGCATGTAAAACTCTTTGGGATATTTTTGGAAGAAGCCAAATGCACCTTCAGATTGGGTGTTGTTGCTATTACCATTTTATAAATCCATCAAGAACTTAATTGGATTTTTTTTAATTGTAATAAATGAGATATTCAAGGAAAAAGTATAATAATTCCAGACAGCAGGGAACTTTGTTTGCAGTGCTACACTGCTGGAGATGATCTGCCCTCCCACCACATCCTCAGTTCAGTTTCTCGTGGAATTTCTGTTTCCCCTCCTTCCTCAGTTTTGTCTAGAAATGGCTACTTCCGTGTTTGATAATTCTGTCTCCTGCTGTGTCTGCAATCCAGTCCACTGGATTTCAGTAGAATATCTCTCTCTTTCTTTAAATTCTTAGAGTGATTCTCTTTGCAGTGGTTTTTGTTTTTACTTTGGGGAAAAGAGGAAGCCTGAAGCAGTCTGGATATGAAGGGAGCTAATGGGGTAGTGTCAGGGAGCTGAGTGGAGAAGACATGGGACTTCCTGAGTGGACATGCAGACATTGAAGTCAGGTGGAGAAAGTATGCTAAGGAGACTCCGTGATGACCACAGGGAAGGAGACCAAGGGGGTATCTAAAAGGATGGAGGAGAGAGATAGTGCAGATGAAGAGCTGAGGTGGTGAACTCGTGCTCACTGTTGAGGGCTGCCTGAGAGAGGTGCGAAGAAAACGTGGAACTCAAGAAGACTAGGGATTATTTTACTGGTCCTCTGCCATCAGGGAAATCCACTAGCAAAGGAGCTGTATTATCTGTGGTGGCCTGGTGGAGAATGACAACTTATTACTTCTGTCAGGTTCTACTAGCTCAAATGGCAGAAGTCCAAGTAGAATATCTATAGGCTCCAGTCCTGCTGCTGAAAGATATGGGCATCAGAAAATAAAAGAAAAAGAAAAAATCTGTTGGTTTTCTTTCAGTTTTGTCATGTTGGTATTTTTTGGCATAACATATTAAATTAAGAAAATATATTAGGACTCTGAAGTCAAATGCTTAAAAATTAATTTCCTCACTTAAGACTGGTTTGCAACCTCAATCTAGTTCATTTGTGAATAGGCAGTTTAAAGCAAGCTTAAGTTATGCTATGTCAGATGTCCTTCACCTTCCCAATCTCAAAAAATGGGATAGGCCATCATTGGTGTGTATAAGGCTACATGAAGAGAGCAGATACTGGTTGATACTTTTTAGAGAAATTGGAAAGTGTGATATGAATGAGATGGATGAAGCATCTGAATGCTGCTTGGGAGAATCAGAGTTTGTCTATCTGTGATGTTGGTGGAATCATTTAAGATCAAAATGTACATAAATGTTTCTTACTGTTCCTTTGTTCCTTATTTTCTGAATATTTCATTTGAGAGCTGAGGGTGATTTTTCAATAGTGCTAATTTCTTGCTGAAGTAACTTGAGTCAGAGGAAATTATTATGTGAGTAACTACTCCCTAATGCTCAGTACTCTGAAAAAAAAAAAAAAAAAAAAAAAAACAAAATGAACAAACAAAAAAAAAAAAGCAAAAAAAATATTTTGCTCCTAACAATTTGGGCTTTTACAACACTTGGTACCTCAGGTCCAATCTCTTTCTTTCTTTGCCACTTGTAAAAAGAAATCAGTTGTGTTCGCATGCACAATTGGGTAAATGAACTTTTGTGAAGCACCTGCATTTTATATTGGTCATCTGCATGCAAAAGCTTACTGAAAAAAGTAATTTTTTACAATTACTGTTTTGAATGGCATGCAGCAAACAGAGTGTGATAAAGTGAAAAGGTGAACAGATGCTGATGAAGGGGGCACTGCCTCACTTGTATACAAAATAAGTCATGACCTGGTAGGTGGAAAGATATATCCATAAAATATATAAATGAAATAAGAGGTATAATAAAAAGTTCACTTGAAAAGCAGATTCTGTCATTTCCTAAACCTCTCAAACTTCTTCTACTACTATGCTTTTAGTATAAATAGATGGCTTCCTTTTTGATAACTGTGATTGCTTTGACTTCTAGATACTGGTTGCAGATTTAGCAATGATGTCATGTATTAAAGATGGTTGCTTTTTTAAGTAAAAATATTATTAGTGTTATTTTCACTGATTCTGTTAGCTGCCTTATTACCTGGAAGAAAGGCTAATGGCCCAAGCAACTAGGTGACTGTTAGGTTAAAGAAAAAGAGTTGGATAAGATTGCCTGGTGATGACCATGGTTGATCTCCATGTGTTACTAATTAGCGAGTATACAGCACGGAATAACCACAGAATAATTTAGGAATATCCAGAGGTAATCTAATCCAATCCCCTGCTCTAAGCAGACTTGCTTAGCTGAATTGCTCAGGATGTGTCCAGCTGAGTCCTGAGTACCTCTGAAAGATTTGATAGCCTTTTTTGGTCGCTGTTCCACTATACGAGTCTTCAGAGTAAGAGTTTTTTCTTTTTATCTGTTGTGATTTCCCACATTTTGACTGGTGCACATTGCATCTTGTCCTATTGCCATGAGTATCTAAGAAAAGTTTCACAGGGTCATCTCAGTGCCCTCCCATCAGACAGGAGCAGGCAGCCCTAAGGTCTCCCCTGCTCCTGCCAGCCCACCTCTCCTGCTGCTCCTAGGTCTCCAGTGCTCACCATCATGGTAATCCTGCAGGCATTTCTGTCCTGTGTCAAGGAGCTCAAGACCAGGGATGGCCACCAAGGCTGATATCACCTAGAATTATAGAGTCATAGAGTCATTATGGTAGGCAAAGACCTTCGAGATCATTGAGTCCAACTATAACAGCTCCAACACCATGCCTGTTAAATCTTGCCCCTCAGTGCCTCATCTACATGTTTCTTGAACACTGCCAGGGATGGTGACACCACCACTTCCTTGGGCAGCCTGTTCCAGTGCTTCACCACTCTTTCTATGTAGATTTTTCCCCTGAAGATAAGATAAACGGATGAGGGGACAGAATGCACTCTCAGCAAGTTTGCAGATGGTACCAAACTGGGTGGAGTGGCCGACACTGAATGCCATTCAGTGCTGCCATTCAGAGGGACCGGGACAGGATGGAGAGTTGGGCAGAGAGGAACCTCATGAGGTTCAACAAGACAACTGCAGAGGCCTCGACCTGGGGAGGAATAACCCCAGGCACCAGGACAGATTAGAGGTTGACCTGCTGGAAAGCAGCTCCGTGGAGAGGGATTTGGGAGTCCTGGTTGAGAACAAGTTAACCATGAGGCAGCAATGTGCCTTCATGGCCAAGAAAGCCAATGGGATCCTGGCTGCATCAGGAGGAGCGTTGCCAGCAGGTCGAGGGAGGGGATCCTGCCCTTCTGCTCAGCTCTGGTGAGGCTGCACCTGGAGTATTGGGTGCAGTTCTGGGCTCCCTGGTTCAAGAGGGACATGGAGCTTCTAGAGATGGTCCAGCGTAGAGCAACAAAGATGATTAGGGGACTGGAGCATCTCTCGTACAAGGAAAGACTAAGTGATCTGGGCCTCTTCAGCCTGGAGAAAAGAAGATTGAGAGGGGATCTGATTGACATGTATAAGTATCTGAGGGGAGAATGTAAAGAGGCCAAACTCTTCTCAGTGATGGCCAGGGACAGGACAAGGAGCAGTGGGTACAAGTTGAAACACAGGAATTTCCATCTCCATTGGAGAAAGAACTTCTTTCCTGTGAGGGTGACAGAGCCCTGGAACAGGCTGCCCAAAGAGGTTGTGGAGTCTTCTTCTCTGGAGATCTTCCAAACTCGCCTGGATGCCACCCTGTGCCGTGTGCTCTGGGTGTCTCTGCTGAAGCAGTGTGTTGGACTAGATGATCTCTAGAAGTCCCCTCCAAAGTATCAAACAATGCAATTATTGCATTGTATATTGATTGTTTCTAGATGTGCCCAAAGATTAGAAAAATGTGGGGTTTTTTGATAGTTTGACAGTCTTAATTAGAAACTGGATCTTTTCCTTGCAGCTTGAATGCAAAAGCAGCAGAGGAGGACTGCAGGTGTCTTTTTAATTCTTTTCCACTGCAAGTCCACACTTCAATGCTTTTTCATTGCCATTTTCTGCTATTAAAATATCTTTTTCAACAAAATGTAATAAAGCGTGAATTGCCTTTGATCAAAGAGATGATCAAGGTTGATAAAGTTTGTCAACAGGATGAAGCACAGTGACCTGTACTGTCAGGTCTTTAGGTTGACTCAATAACCAAAGAATTCCCTCTGTGCTTCTGTTACTGTGTTTTATCTTCCCATAAAGGGTCAAGTAGGTGTGTACTGTGTACTTTGAGGCATTTTGCATCCTAGATATACTGTTGGGTCCAGGCTGCAATGAAGACGTTTCTTTTTTAGTGTACAATGTAATAGCAATGTTGCATGTCAGGTTTACAGAGCTGGTGAATAATATCGTATGCAACTGAGTCATTACCCTGTTAAGTTAAATTAAGCTCATTAGAGTCTTCTCAGTCTTCAGGGTATGTATTTTATGTGCCTTTTGAAAGAAATATGCATCAGCATAATAGTTGAATGTGCATGTGAAGGGAAAGTTACTGAGGAGAGAAATGGAGAGATGGTCTGTGGTCCTTGGAAAATACACCAGGCTGCATTAGGTGCTTTGGAATAAATTGTGGAGCAAATAGATCACGCATCTTATCTGACAGGCAGTTATATGTTCCAAAGATAGGAGCAAGAAAAGAAGGGAGGAAAAAATATATTCTGTACAGGTTGAATTAATATTAGCAGAAAACAGATTATAATAGTGTGTTTTGTTGGACAGCAGAAAGCTCAGCTCTTTAAAGACATTATTCTTCTGAGTGGAGGAAAACGATGTTTCATGTGTTGCTTGGAACAGCTCTGGCCTGATGTGGGACCAGAGTTGGTGACCTAGCAGGACCTTCTCATCCCTGCCAATAATACCCACTGGAGGAATTAAACAAAACCTATTCCTGCGGTCTATGCCTTGATTTGTTCACAGTCCTTTATGGCCAGGTGCCATAAATAATGATTGCGTTACCTCAATGCTAGATATGGGCTCAGAGTGTTTTTTGGTACTATTACTTTTAACTCAACAGAACGCTTCCAGAATTTCCATCTGTACAAATATATATATATATATGTATATATAAAATATATTTAAACATATATATTTAAACAGACCCCGAATAGGTCAGATCATTAATGAGGCATTTAATAATGCATGAATACATTAATGGAAAATGGCAAGTAATAGTTTTGCTATGGATTGAGTTTTGACCTATGGATTGAGTGGGCATATGCATAGTGTGGAACGGAAAGACCTTCTTTTGAAGGTGGATTTTGATGTAGTTATTATATCTCTTTTGTGTATAGCCCAGATGAGAGGTAGGAAGCAGTTTCTTTGGGTTGCACAGGTGTTTACATCATCAAGCAAAGACTTCTTTCATAAGAGTTTCACCACTGCAAAAGCCAAAATTTAATCCTCTATGGGTGCTTGTTTTGCTTTGTTATTTCTCAGTATTAAATAAGTATAGAGGAGGCAGACTTATCCTGACTTACATTAAGTCCCAAAGCAATGGCCACCGGTTGCTCTGCGTCGTGTTTCTTAGCCGTGAAAAGCACCCCTCTTGCTTTGCCGTATGCTTGGATATCTCATGGCATAGCAGGGAAGGGGAAATTAAGGAGGGAAGAATTTTTGGAGAGATGAATAGTATCTTCAGTGCTTATTTTAGTTTCATAACACTTGAAGTTTAAAGCCTTGAAATTTTTCAGTTGGCAAGAGAGTTGAGGAGGCAGTAGGGATGAAACAGAATGACTAAATGAACACCATGCTTAAGCAATGTCTGGAAGAATTACAAATTTCTAAACTTTTTTTTTTTTTTTTTTCCAGAAAAAGAACAACTGTTTCCAGTAATAATCAGTTCCATAAAATTAATGGCTGTTTACAGTGATAGAATGATGGTCCCATTCTGAAGTGAAAATGATACTACTTTGGAATTTCATTAGAAAATTGTATTTTTTAGCAATGGAAGTATCAAAAATTTTAAAAGTTTGTATGCTTCAGTGAGAAAATCCTGACTCACAGAAAAAAAGTGGGCCTATCTAAAAGTCAGGAATTGATTTTGAAATATTTTTCTGTTTCCCCCACCCCACTCTTACTTCTCTCTAGCCTTTTGAAAGCAGGCTTTGCTCCTGCTAAGAAGTGTATGTGGTGTGTGTGTGTGTGTGTGTGTGACTGCATGAAAGTCATGTGTGCCTGAACTGTCCTTAGAAATGAAACAAGATCCCTCCCATCCATGCTTGCTGTGTCCCTTCCCATTGCCTTTTACTTCCAACCTTTAACTTGCAGATAGTAGCACTGGATATTGCCTACAAAGACTTATAATGAGCCATGTAGAAGAATAATGCTTCACCATCTATTTGTACAGTGGATTTTCAGTTGGAGACTGCTATCAAGAGGTAAACTCTTGAAATCCACTCGCAGTTAAATGAAGTGCCTAGGAGTTTCTGGGCAGCATTGCAATGGTCATTCAAAGGCAATATTTATTTAGGAGAGGCATGTTTGTCTTCAAACTTTGGATTTAACTCTTTTTTTTTTTTTGACAGATACTCTTCAGATGCCAGTCAGCATTGTTTTTAATGAATTTGCTACAGAAATGTTTTTATCTGCCCCATCTAGGGTTAAATTCTACTCTATTCTGCCCATCTCCGCTGAGTCTTTATGAAGGCGTTATTTCAGAGGTTAAAGGGAGGTTGCCAGATAGGTCAGAATGTTTGGCTTAAACTTCTGGTATTTAGGTCCATACTGAAGGTCATTTCATGAGAGTGTGAGCTGTGACTTGTTTTTTTAAGAAGTTCCTCATTTCTATGCTTCATAATTCATAAATGCTTAAGAATTTTCATTTACTTATTATGTCTTAGAATAATCTGCTGTTATTACTGTCTTGCACATAAATACTTGTGTATACATTACTGGGACGTGTCAAAGGTAAGAGCCATTAAAAATATACCTTGTACACCTGAAAATTGTTTGCCCTACCATTCTGTTCAACTGCAGAAGCTACCCAGAAGATGTATAATGGGTCATTTTGTGAGTGAATTACACGCAGATTAAAATATTCTTTATCTGCAATAAGCAAAATTAAAATATGAAACAAACACACTAGTTTTATATAGACACTTTTTTTTTCTTTTAATCTAGATGCTTGTGCTATATTATATTTATATGAGAAGAAAAGCTTCTGTCCTCCCTGCCCTGTATTCGTTGTCTGATACTTTTGTCTACTATGCTATAACATTGCTATAATAATATGTGTTTTGCAGTAAATGAACATACCATTTTTTTTAATTATTATTATTTCTTGATGTTGGGGGAGGGAATATGTGTTCTTTTAAATAGAGAGGACAACACACTTTTTTGAATGAAAGATATTTTTTCAAAGATAAAATGAAATTTCTTCTTTTCATCATTTTATATCATTTCATTTATCTTGTTTTCCTGATCTTAAACTATGTGGTTATAGAAGGTATATATCTTCAACCGAAAATTTAAAACGTATCTTTCCTGAGCTAATCATATTGAGTTTGTACTGTAGAAAGGATTTATTGTTTGATGGCTGGCTTTTTCAAAGAAATTGACCATGGGGTTTAGCAAACTGCCATTGGTCTTTAACATGGTTTGGAAATCTAACTTAATCTGCTTATTTTTATAACTGAGGAATCCACCAGACACTAAGCAGTAAATAAATGTTAAATGTTTTTGTCTGCTAAAAAGGATACATAAGTAAAAAAAACAGTAAAACTGGATGCCTGGTTCAGTGGGAGAAAAAAAGCGGAATTCATTTCGCAGGCAGTATTTTCAGCACATCCCTTGACTGATTGATGGCAAGCTGATGGGCTTAGTATTTTGTAAATATTTTAATAATGTTTAAAGTAAAAAAATCGGACTCTTTCAGGCTGTAAATTATTTTGTTTCTATAATTACATGAATTCATACCTAGTCAAAGTGAATCATTCTGGAATTACTTAGCAAAACTTGCAAGTTGGCCAGACATTTTCTTTAACTACTATTATTTACTTTATAACTTTATTTTTATTTATAACTTATTATAGTAAGGGATAATATTGTTTTGCATATTTTTAATTCTTTTTGTTATTTTTTTTCCTTCTGAAAGGTTAACAAAGACTTTGTGATATCTAAAATTTGTGTCAGAGATAGGATTTCTGCCCACATTTAAAATGGTAACATTCATTTGCCTCATGTACTTATTCTCCTCTCTCAGTAGCTAAGGCGGTGGAATGTTCTTTGATTTTGCCGATGTAAATTTAAGTTTTTGCAGTGATTCTGCACTGAATTTCAAGGAATCATTGGAGGATCTATTATTTTAAATTTTTCTTCTGTTGACCTTTGCCATCAACTTTTAGTAATAATTTTAATTTGGAGTAAGTACTCAATATGTTATTTGTAAAGTGATAGTCTGGGTAAAATGAAAAATGGCTTATAATAGCATCAAAACTATCTTCAGCCTTAACTAATGGTCTTAATTCCAGAACCTTGCCACATGTTCAGACCTGTCCTTCTGCTTTTAATTGGCTGCTGACTGGAAGGAATGAGAGCTAATATTTTAACGGGATCCCTGAAATATTCTGTGTTGTGGCACAGCTCTTTTTCTGATCTTGGAGACTGCAGACATGTACATTTTCATGCAGATCACCCCTAAAGAATTCTGAATATTGGAGCACAGATAAAATATTTACAGTGCCCTTTTCAAAGTGTTTTCTACCAACAAAAATATTGCATTTTAAACTATGCCATTTGTGTGACATCAGGCCTACAACAAGGTAAGAATATAGAGTGCATTAAAATAATTTCAATGTTTTGTATGTGAACCACGCATACAAAAGATGAGGGTAAGTCAAGACAGTGAAGGACGAGGTGGTGGTGTTTTAAAAGCAATAATTCCTCTGTAGCTGTATCCTTAATATAATTGGGCACTATCCTGAGACCATGTTGACCCTCAAAGGAAACAGGTCTATTTTAAAGTAAAACTCTTCTGCAGGCACGTCCATGTACCGTGCTCCGTGTTGGTACTTTGGAGTTCATTCCCGTCTGTGTTGGATTTACTGTCGTATGCTGTTGCTTTTTTGAAAACGTCTCTCCTAGGAGACACAAAGCCAAAGCAGCATGCTTCCATGTGAAATCCTGAGTCGTCAGTTGACTCAGCTTTGACTCTGCCTGATTTTGAGGAAAAAAACTCTGGCTTTTTCAATGTGAGGTCTTATATCTTCCGAGGTCCCCCGCCCTTGGAAACTCAAACCAAGATGAAAATATGGAAGAAGGCTAATAAAAAGCTGCTCACCAGGCTTTTTAAAAAAGTATATTTATAGCCTTGTCAGGTCCCTGTAATATCCTTATGGGATTTCAACTTTAATAGAACATGTTTTGAAATAGTGACCATAGCTACAGACGAAAATTGACACATCACTTTGGTTTCTCTGGATGGGCAACATGATAAAATGGAATAGTTTATCAAGATATTTAGAAATATGTAGGTAGGATGTTAATGAAGAATTCATGCAATCCAAAAATATATCATATTGAAATGACTGTTTTAGTATTGCAGTGCACATGATTATCTGACATTGGTGTTTAATATCGTTAAAAGAAAACTACTAGCATAGTTATTCTAGGAAGAGTTGGCAAAAACCTGCTGGGGTTAGTACAGAAGTAAAAAAAATTTGCATTTGATGAAAGGAATATTAGTATATTTCTTTTCCTGTAGTAAAATTGCATTAAGTATTCAACAAATTAATTGCCATTGAAGGAAAGGGGTAAGAGAGATTTATGCATCTATGCATTTAGTTTGTTATAATCTCTGAAAGGTTTTAATATGATGTGCTTAAAAAGAGGATAGCAATTATACAGAAATCTAATTTTTAAAATACTTCAAAATACTTTGTGCTCGTTTATGACAGTGTCCCTAAAAATAAGATAATGTAGCTAGAAATAGACGGTTGTGTTTTTCATTCCTTCAAATTGCTGTATGTAAATTTGGCAGCTGTGTGGGCAGCATACTTACTCCTTCTGTGTTATATGAGATCACTTATGAAATGAAGACTTTTGTATTTTGCTTTGCCATTTGTAACTGAAATAGAAATGTCTTAATAAAGTGCCTTGAATCCTGCTGAATGTTCTTTTTTTAAAAAAATTTCATTTCAGATTGTGTACTCAATTCCTTAAAATATTTTTGCTCATTTAGTGTTTTGGCCACCCAGCTCTGCTCAAATCAAAGTCTTGCTGGGGATGCAGATGGTATTTTAGGGTGTTTTTAGGTAAGAAAGGAAAACAGCAATCAAATTTGATGTGATCACTTGTGAATTTCCTGAATTTTTACCCTCTCATTTCTTATCAAAAATAAAATCCATTGTTTACCTTCAGTATTGAGCCCTTCTTTGGGAAAAGCTCATTTGACTCCTCAATGGTAGGGGCAACAGCAAGGGAATTGTATGTTCTTCCCAGACAGTGTATTAAACGGACAGGAGGTTGAATGTGCCCTAATTTTTGCTTCTAGTAAACAACGGTAATGAGCTAGTAACTTAGAGCTTTTTGTCTCCTGATACTTTACATGGATTTTTGCAGTTGCTGTGTGAGGAAGATAAGCTGTATTTGGTCCTGTGATGACAGGAGGAATAAATAATGCCACCCAAGCTGTACTCTAATGAAGCCATTATCTGCCATCCAAGTAAATTTCTATTTGCAGCATCTAGTTCTTCCTTCGTGCTCCGTCTTCTCTTGTGAAAATAGTAGGGGTTGTATTTAACATGGGTGGAAGTGCTATCTTGATACAAATGAGAGTTAAAAGAGGAAACTTGCAACAATTTCAAATACTTGGTTCAACATCTTCAGTTTCATAAGATTTTTGAGGGCTCTAAGAAGGATGTTGTATGTGTGGCAGAAGTAATAACGCAAAACCCACTTTGCATGAACAAACTGCTTAAATGCATCTCCTAGAAATCAACCTGGCACTTTTTTTTTTCTCTTCCTCTGGCTGCTTTTTAACAGTATAAGGAATGCACAAAAACAAAGTCCTGATGCCCACCCCGCCCCCGCCTCTCCTCACAGCATACAGTTTTTGCATTATTTGCTGGTAGGAAAGGTGAGGAATTCCAGAAAACCTTAGGCCAGGTACTGCTTGCTTTTTCCTTAGATTTTATCTTCTGGTAAGTATTTACCTCAGCAGCTTGGAAAGTTGGCCTTGCTCCCCTTAGTGCTCGGGAAAGAGGTGTGGCTCCCTTTCACCCTCCCAATACTCCAATTTAACTGCAGCTCTTAGCTCAGAGAATGAAGTACAATTACAAGTTTTACTTATGGTGAAGCGTACTAAAACTTAGGCTGCATAGATTTTTAAATATCTAACATGCATTTGACTGTGTTGAAAAGCTTTTAATGTTTGGCCATACCTGTATGAGTACAGACTTATGTATGAGTACATAAGTCTTCCTTATTGCATCAGACTTATATGTGCATGAATAGATATTTTCCAAATTTGCATGGGTCCTTGGATAGAAATCTGTTTCCTGCAGATCTTAGAAAGCTGTATATTTAAGTGGTAAAAATACACAGTATTTTAAATGTTCATGAAAAAGCATGAAACGGCAAAGCCCATAAGCAAAAATGTGACTTTAAGTAAATTTACTGGTTTTGAGTAAGCCTATTCTTAGATGTTTGAATGATGTATTTCAAATTGTCGTGCAAGAAGGCAATTATAGATCTGGTCAGAAAGTCTTACCCAGCTACAAAACTCAAAAGTTAGTCTTTTACATATGCTCTGTACACTTATCACTTATTTGTTTTTCTTTATACTTGTAGAATAGATAGAGCTTAGTGTTTTTTTTTTTTTTTTTTTTTTTTTACTGGTTATCCTTTAACAAAATATTGCACTGCATCCCATCAAATGTAACTTAACTCAGTCTTTTCTGTGTATCTTGTATTGTAAGGGAACTATTGACTGACAGTTCCCTCTTCCACCACTTTAAAAAAAAATCTCGGTTTCATCCATTCATCAGTTTCTTCAATTTTGTGAGTTGATCTCACCTGAGAGTTGAAGCGAGGACTGTTTTGGGGCTGTGTTCTTCCTGCACGAATGCATCCAGCACCTGGAGCTGCAGTGAGTTGGGAAAGAGGGAGATGCCAGACTGCTGCTGCACCGAGTGGGAGATGGAGATTCTGCCTTGGCTTCAGCAGCTGGGTCTGGAGTCTGCCTCTCAGTGTGGCTTGAGAGTAGGCAGGTAAAAAGGGCCCATTTTGTGAGTGCTGTCAGCATTTGTCATGATGAATTCAGTACATTGCTGGAAGGAATGTAATTTCTTAGGAAGGAAGCAATATATGTTTATACAAGTAGAAGCACCAACCAGCAGTGTTTTTGCCTTTGGGGCTTTATACAAATGATGGTTGGCTATGGATTTGGGCACAGGCTACAGGATGGGCATGCTTGATGCACAAAATTACCTTTCCTGTACTTGTAACTCTCGTTACAAGTGTTCAACACATGTTGAATTGCTAGCACAGTGCAAACAGAAGTGCCTGAAGTAGGACAGACAAACAGCTCTTGAAATGACCAACAATATACATTTCTTCAAATTGCGCCTTTAAGACAGATGTGTGCAGAAGGTCTGTTATTTAATCTTTATGTGTTTTGAACAGAGTACTCAAGCACCATGAGGTGAGCTCATGTAAATATAATTTGGCAGACAGTAGCAAGGGTTATTATGCAACCACCATACATACAAGACTAAGTGAAAGACAGCAATAAGCAGTTTGTGCTGCTGGTGGCACATTTTACTGGAGTTGAATTCTGCATGTCAGACCTGAAAAACATTTCTGAAATTATCACTGCAAGCAGTTCATTTTCAGTGAAACCGTAAAAGCGAGAAACATTTCCATTCTCACTCTTAGAAAATAATATTAGAAACTGAAAGGTCTCCTCAACCATGCTTCACTAAGCTTCTTTCTAATAATAATAATGAAAGAATCCTGAAACATAATTTTAAGAAGTAAAAAAAATTAAGAAGTAAAAAAACTAAATACACTGCATTATTTTCTGAGAGTGAGAATGGAAATATTTCTCTTTTTTAATTTTTAATTAACTGACATGCTCCTTTTGTCTATGTTTAAGTTTATGAGGGATACTTTCCTTTCTTCTGCATCTCTGAAGATATGCTGTGAGATAACATGGGAGCCTAACTACATTGCTTCATGAGTAGGAATCTGTATGTTTTGCCAAGTCTGAGGTAAACTGAAATCAGCTGTGGGTAGGTAATTCAGAGGAATGTGTAAAAAACATCCTGTAACTTTTGATCAGCATGTATAGGAGTGCAAATAACTTGTCTTTGACTTATGCCGCATCTTCCCGTCTGCTTGACAAGGCATATTTTGGTGTGTGTTTTCAGTCAGTTCAGTTTAACTCACTGGAACTCAAACAGAAGTCTCTAGATGGCGTATCTACTAGTGATCAGATCTGATATAAGTTGTTTTTAATAGGCAGTACTTTAATTGTATTTGCAGTTATGTGTAGTTAAGACCAATGTACGTTCAAAGGATGTTAAGCTGCCACAGGCAGCTTTAAAGGAAAGATACCCTGTTCTGCAGGGTAAGTTGTTCTGTGGTGGAAATTTGATGGGCCTTGATTGCTTTAGAGGTGCACTGGGAAATGATTCACTAAAATTAAACAGTAGGTGAGTCTACGTAGTGAATGGCCATGTGTAATACAGGAAGGAAAGAAGGACTTATATTTGAAATTAAAAGTCTGAGCGCGACTCATGAACTAATATGGAGAGAGAGATGGAATTCTGGTTATTAATACATTAAAGGACTGGTAACAGAAGCTTGGATGCAATGGTCTTCACCCCTAAACTTGCATGACCAGTGGCAAAATATTTAGCATTGTGACTGTTTTAAGTTGTTTATACCTCAGATGGAGGAGGAACAAATTTGTAAAGCATGTTGAAAATGAATTTTGCCTATATTCTTTTGTTGTTAGAAGTAAAAAAAAAAAAAAAAAAACTCCATGGAGCATTTTTGAAGGCCACACCAGCATCTGAGAGATTATTTTATCACAGAAATGTCAGTGATTAAGCAATGTATGGAGATAAGCATTTGCAAGAACTGAAATGAGAGATTGGTACTGCCAGTGTTTCAAACAGAACTTCTTTCAGATGATACACAATTTTTCAGCCGATGTTTTTATTTTAATAAAAAAATGGATATAGTGAAAGCAGCTTATGCAGGCAGGTACTTGGAGAGGCAGAAATCCCAGTCCATTCATATAATCAAGATGTTTTGCTTCTAATCAATTGTAATGGCACAGATGCAACTCAGTATTTGTTTTTCCTTCTAGAAAAAAAAAAAAAAAAAGGCTGTCCTGGAAACATGTAAGTACTTAGATATTTCTGCTAACAAAATTTAAGAATTGGCTGTAAAGACAGCACTGAATTTTCAAATTGGTATGCATATTGGCAATATTGCTGGAATAGAAGCAAAATATTTTGAAAAACAGTAATATAAGTATGTGATAAAAAGGGACAGAAAAAAATTTTGGTCAAGCAACAGGACTTACTGTTATGCAATACGCAACAAAACAAAACAAAACAAAACAAAAAACCCAGAAAGTTTCCAATTTAAGGAAAACTTCCCTTTGAATTGCATAAATGTATTAGAAAGATATCATTGTAAGCTGTGTTCTTGAAAGAGCAGACTTCAACAATTTGCATGCTTATGTTTGACTCAAAAAAGAGGATTTAAAGGGCCATACAATTATGTATAATATCTAGTAGGGAAGGCTGACTTTTCCTTTTGAGCTGATTTTTTTTTTTTTTGAGAATGAAGAAAGATAGTTGCCTGCAGAAAAATCTCATTCCCTGTTTTTTTTAGACCATGGGATAGAAGGGAAATGTTCCCTTCCCTGAGTGCCATATCCTGCAACAAGGAGAGAGGGTTGATATGGACTATTTAGAAAAAGATACTACTACCAAAGCAAGTTGAAGGTGGCTGAAAAAAGGAAATGGTATTGTTTACCTCTGAACAAGAAATAATAATGGCAATATAGAGGGGGGAAAAAAAAAAGAGAGAATTTTTATTTACATCTCAAAGAAGAGAGGCGGGAGCCATTTTCTTTTCATAAACACTGCTCTAATGTTTAAGACTTTCCCCTCAGTTTAAAACTCTGTCTCTCTCACAAACAAGCTAGTGTTCAGGAATTGCCCTTAATGTGTCAAACTGAGTAAACTCTTCTGACTGACAGAGAGGCAGAAATATTTGCAAATTTTTGTCCCGAACACTAAGCACGAATGTGTGGAGGAGCAGGAAAGTGCAAGGAGCAGAGCTGCTGCTGCAGGTCACTGATGTCCTTTACATTGTGAACTGGACCCTCTTGGAAACCTTTCACCTCCACAGTTCCCTTCCTGACCCAAACACCCATAAGGTGATCTTTTCATAGATCCTTCCACAGGGTCTCTGTGAGGTCTCGGTCTCTTCAGTACTTTTATGCCTCATTTTTGGAGTAGAGGATTAACACTTGAAACTGTTGACTAAAATAGTTAGATTTTTGCACATTTCAGTCCTGATATTCAATTTGGATCTGCTGGGTGTGTTTTTCTTATTTGTCATTGCAAAGTTACATGCCCCCTCCTCAAAGTGTGGAATGAATCAGTCAGGGACATATATCCCTCAAGACACTTTCACAGTAGTATTTGCATTGCTAGCCCTGCCTAAATCATGCTATGTATTTTTTTGGAAGGACTACATTGCTGATAAGTTTCTTGGTAGCACTGGGTAAAATCATTATACAGAAAGCATTTTTTTAACAAAAGAATAAGGACAAATCTTTCCTTTTCTTTATATATACAGTGTTTTGATGCTTTTGTCCACTCTTTTTAGCATGGCTGAAATAAAGACGACAAAAGCCAAAGAACTGACAGTACATCCCTTTTTGTGGACATATCATCTTCATGAAAAATTTCAGCTAAAATTCTGCATATTGGTATTTTTATTGATCTTTATTCTGGTGCCCTGTCCTCCCAGCTGGCATGAACAGGCTGCATTTGCCAAGGAGGTGCAATTCTACTGTGAAAATCTTTAGCTGCTCTGACCTCTCTCTCTCTTTCTGCCTTTGTAAGATAAGATATTTTAACACTGTTTGTTAGGGAGATTGTCAGACAGAGATGCCCTGAGAAAACCGTAATTGCTGGCAGCTTTTAAAACTGACAGAGATGCAGAGTTGTTTAAATATAGTGGTGTCCTGGGTTGGTCCTACAGACTTTATATTCTTGGATAATCAAGTACAGCCCAGATGGCCTTTCCTTATCTGGTCTTAGTTATATACAGTATGAAGCGATGAAGTCTGTTAGACTACAGCAGCTTTAATTAGATTATTCTTCCATGAGAGATGGTCTACTAAAGACAATTTAAAACAGATAAAAGCTTCTATTTTTTTGTGTGTGAGGAATTCTTTTTGCAGCAGCCATAATCTGACCATCTTCGTAATATGGAAACCTGATAGTAACAGAAGTTGGCAGCATGGCTTTTGGACTTAACAGCTGTACCTAATTTGGTGAACATGAGCTTTTGGCACATTTGCAATTCTTGCAGTAGGCAATGTTTGTCTGAATAGTGGCATTTAACATGAATGAGGAATTTAGAATACATTCCTACTTGCATGAAAAGCACAGAATATCAGATAACCTAGGATGACAGTAATATGTACAGCTCTCATTTTTGTCCATTACGTAACACCTTTTATTAAAAAAGGTTTTTTATTCTTTTTGGGAGTTCTCTGGAAGCACTTCTTCTTTTGCATATTTTGTTGTTTCCTTTTAAAGGATTCTCAATTCTGTTTATTTGTTTTTAAAACCTCCAGAATGTCCATGTGGAAGTCCGATTTAGTATAATAGCCTAAATTACAAATATTTGGATGGGACTTAATTTAATCTTATAGAAATTCTCATTTCTTAAAGTCACTGAGATGTGTGCTTATGTCTTTGAGAGGGAAAAGTAACTGACACTAGATTTATAAAATTAAGTCACTGTAAACTCATTTTAAGTATTCTGTAGATTGAGTAGAAGGTAATCATTCTGAAAATATTTTTTCTGGTTTTGAGAGCTGCCACCTTCTTAACTTGACAGTTGCTTTCCAAATTTTTAAAGAATCAGTGACAGAACTTTGAAGGAGCCTTTCAAAGCTAGGAGCATAACCTACAGTTTTTTCAAGGACATGTTTCAGGGCTGAGCCTTTTGCCTTATGATCTTGGTAGAAATATTTTCTTAGAAATCAGATATCATTAGATTGGGACGTTCTGAGGATTCTCCACTACAGTGTTAGGGAGAGATTGAAATTATTGGTCTGTAGCTTAAAATCATCTCAACTGGTTTCATGTCACTGAGGAGAGCAGCAAGAACTGTGGTCATATCAAGGTTTGTTTTTCAAAGAAAGGGGGACAGCAGTCCACAGAGCCTCAGAGAGGAAGTGCTGGGAACCTTCCTTATCCAATTGTGTTTCAACAGTTTGGAAGGGCATGTAGCTGATCCTACTGAGGTCAACAATACACAGAAAATTTTCTTCAACCCTCTCATAAGTGAGCTGAAGGAACATGTCTTTCATCTTTTGATAATCATGTGGAAGATAGGAAGTAGGAGTTTTAAAGCTGAGGGTTTCCAGTGAATGACTTTCTGTTACTGGGTGTAAGAATTAAAGTTGGTGAGCTGTATGAGAACTAAGTATGCAGCTTTCAATAGAGTGGTCTGTTTATAATGATTAACTATACAATTATCATTTTTAAATAGTTGATGTGTTAATTCTTAACTGTAGTAGTAAATTACTTAACAAAACCAAAATTGCACTGTTTTCTATTTTAAGCATTGTGAGAACAAAGAAAGCAAAGGAAGCAAAACAGTTATCTCATAAAATTTCTTGATTGGGGTGTATACATACTGCTCTGAAAGTATTCTTTTGGATGTAGTGTTGTCCTTATGACATACCATGATTTTTGTCTTACCTCTACCAATTACAGGATCTAGAAAAGTTATCCTCAGACTAGCCTACTTCAGAAAGAAGTGTGTTCTTGGTAGTATGAGAAAGGAGAAGGTCCGGAGAGAGGTGTGGAAGGGAACAAAGCCGGAGCCTGGATTTTCAGTTAACACATCCCTCTGGGAGTAGTCACAGGAATCTCACTAGGGATGTTTTGAAAACTAATATGCAACAAGACATTGGAAAAGGTACAGAAAATGGAGTGCAGAGGAAAATATGGAGAGGAGCAGTTAACCAAGAAGCTGACCAGAACTTCATTATGATAAGGGCAATATAAGTAGTGCACTTAAATCTTTTGGGACAGGTATTTCCTTTTTGAATAGGAATGTGCCCAAACCTGGATTTGTCCTCTTACAACTTTTAGCCTTGGACTGATTGCACTGTAGATGCTATCTTTCTCATGTTTTTCTCTCTTCTCCCTCCCCTACTATTCTAGCAAAAATAGTAGCAGTAACCCCCACAATAATCTGCTGCTTCTTCTTGATAGCAAAGTTTGAAGCAAAGATTTAATGAAATTAATTGTCCATAAAATTGACAATAGAAATATTGCTTGGTTCCTTCAGAACTCTGAAGATCCTATGCTAGTCATCTTCAGAGTCCATCGAGAATTACTTACATACTTTCCTGATGTAGATATTTGCTGCTTCCACCCCCTCTTCCCTCTCCCACATTCCTCTGAAGCCCTGGATATTTGCCATGGCTAGAAGGATGCTGAGCTGCATGTACAAGTGTTCCCATTTGCTTGAGAGAGTCCCCTTGTGCCTGTCTGTGGCATCTTGCTCACTGTTAAACCACTTGCCCAATTTTTAGGTCAGGAAGATGGTGACTGGGAAGCTTCATTTAGCAAATGATCTACTGCAGGAGCACCAGTGATATATGTAATTTCTCCTTTTCTCCTTTCCTCACAAAAAGTGCACTGTTTTGTTACCTGAAGTCTTTGGTACAAAGTAACAACAACAACAACAACAAAGACATATGACTGTCATTTTGGTTGTATATGTGTGGTAAGCACACTATAGACCTTTCTGGAGCAGGCCTCTATTATGTGAAATTTGTGACCTAGGTGATTCTGAGCCCAGTTTTTATTGCCCTACGCAAAATATGCTCTCAAGTGTTAAGCTTTCTTCTCTCTTTCTTTCAGGCAATTGCTTTTTAAAATATTTAGTTATCAGCTTTTGTACTACCTTTTGTGATGGGCTCTACAATTTGCCTGTGTTGATTAATATGGTCGTAATGTTTCGCATTATGCTTAACTCTGTTTATCAGTATTTTCTATTCATTGTTTTTATTTAGATAATTAGACCACTGCTCTCAATAGCTGCATTTTTTTTCCCAGTAGAAGCAAACATGAAAAAATTGTATATGCCAAAAAATAGTCTTTTCTGAATCGCTTGAATAAAACTACTGTTTTCTTATCAAAGCTGGTTTCTGGTGCACAAATTTATAGTAACATTTAAAGATTTCAGTGTTTTTTGACTAAGATAGGAGATAGAAAATATGAAATATCTTAAAACAACTTGATTCAAATTAATTGACACTGAAGAACTAGAAGGCACATTTATCCATCACTTATTCAAGTGTTCAAGTGTGAATGAACTGGTATTTGAATGCCATGATGAATAAGATAATGAATAGAGCAATGCCTCTATTGAGTTAAAACCTCAAACCTCAAACTATGTAATACTGCCATTATTTTCTCTCCTTACATTTTTCCCATTCTTACCATCCCCACCCTCATCATAAATCCTGTGCACGCACATACACACACACACACACACACACACACACACAGAGGAATCATTTCACAGACATTAGAGAAGGCTTTTAAGGCTTTTGATATCTAATTTTTATACCCTCTGCCAAAGAGGAAAAAAAAAATACTTTGGAGACCTGAAAGTTAAAAGATCACAGTTTGTCTATCTCCGAAAATTTGTGTCTAGAAGAGGAAAAGAATCCATGTTGTGGATCTAAATCACCAGCTTGTATACAGTATCAGAAGAAGTTTGTATATATAGGAAAGGAGCAGAGAAGAGCAAAATATGAGAGTGGAGTAAAGCAGGGACAACAGAGCACTGCAGAAGTGAGACATAATCAGTGAAAAACAGAGCAATAGAAAACTTGAGAGAAAAAAAAATAAGGGAAAAAGAATGTGCGAAATGTTCTGTTTATTGCTTTTGCTTTTTTGAGGAAAAATAAATAAGTAGCTTATTAACACTGGTCAAAACTTGGCATCCCTTTGTAGACAATTGCTACAAATATCTTGGACTAAACATACCAGTTTTGTGATTATTTTATTCTCATCTTCTGCTTTATCTAGATGAGTATTTAATCTGAAGGATCTGTAGGTATGTAGCAAACTGTGGTGAATATTAGCTATGCATTAGCTATGCAGTATACCAGTATAACAATACCAGTACAAAACCTAGTACTGTCTACCCCTTATTCAAAGTATAACTTTTGAACCAGGTAAAAGCAGTGGATTTTGTTGCACAGGAAGATTACTGAGGAACTTACCTGAATCCTCAAAGGGAAGTGGCAGCCTCACTAACCTTGGTAATCTTCTTGCATCTGAGGGCCATGGGATACATCCCAGGCAACATGTTGAGCTGAGTTTACAGACAAGAGGGTGCAGGTGACTCCCCAGAGACCCTGCCCTTGGATAACGCTGGGCTGGGGGTCCTGCTGGATTCTGGAGTCCTCTGGCAAGGTGGATCTTTGCTGCTTCTGCATCCTAGCTGTTTTCCCACTGCTGAGGCGTTTGGATTACACAGTGTCCCCCAGGTTAACTGAGGTGCTGAGCAGCTTGTGAATTAGCTGGGAGCTGCCCACAGAGCTGCTGAGAAGACATAGGCCTAAAAATTGTGTACTTGTTGATTGTGTACTTATTAAATATTGTATAAGGAATTCTGTAATGTCATTTGTGTAACGGCATGTATCAGCAGGAAATAAATTTAGCCACAAAAGGATAAATTTGATAGAACTAATGAAGCATACATTCCAGAAGGTGGGCAATTAGCCAAAGATGCATTTTTTCACTCTACAAGGTATGTAATGCCATTTTAAGTAGGTGGGAAAACAGAAAAGCAGATTTGCACATGTTACTTTTGCTTGGTACCCATCCTGCCATGTATGAAGAGTACTGTTTAGATAAAATAGACTAGAATATAACAATACTTGGACATCACTTCGTTCAAGGAAATGGTAATTTTTGTTACAGTACTACTGCTATTTTTAGTTGATGCTATGCTGTGTAGATTGAATAGTATAGAAAAGATCCACAGTGAATGTAAGCCCTATACATCAATTAATCATTTTAATTTTTTTTTTTCAAGAATGCTTTGAGTATGTGTGATTTTTGTTTTCTGTGAAAAGCTAACTTGTTTATTGGAATGTTGTATGAACTGTGAGCAACAACACAGCTTTGCTTTTTTAGTCATTGACTGGACAGCATGCCAATGTCACCATGCATGGTATGGTGAGTATGTTCGGCTTCTGAGCAGTATGTACTGTATGTCCTGTGGTGTGACTGTGGTGGGATTTTGTACAGATGTATTTTTCAAATAAAAAAATCTAGAATCCCTCATAACATATTTTAAAGCAATGTACATATATATTTATGTAAGAATATATTTTTCTGTGCTTGTGTGCATATATGTATATTTGAAAGGCAGATAAGAACGTGAGTCTTAAGAATCACACATTTATATATACTATGTGCATATTTAGAGAGAACTACGCTTTTTTTTTTCTTTTTTTTTCTATCAAAAATAACTTGATACTAATGCCCCTGCATTGGTGGGATTAGGAGAGGTGAAGTCACCTTGAATTAATTCTGGCCAGAAATGTGAAAGGCAGCTGGAAGGAAGCAGCAGCACCAGGAAGGCTAGGGAATGTTCGAGTCCTCTACTAAATGGCTCAGGCCTTGGTGACAAAGAACACAGAAGAGGCAAGGGTACTGAATGCCTTCTTCACCTCAATGCCCATAAGACCACTCATCAGGAGTCCTAAGCCTTTCACATTAGAGAGAAAGTCTACATCGGGAAGGCTTACCCTTGGTTAGGGAGGATCAAGTTAGAGAACACTTAAACAAATGGGACATACACAAGTCCATGGGACCTGATAGGATACACTTGAGAGTGCTGAGGGA
The DNA here is from genome assembly GCF_059628265.1 of Tinamus guttatus. Taxonomy (NCBI): domain Eukaryota; kingdom Metazoa; phylum Chordata; class Aves; order Tinamiformes; family Tinamidae; genus Tinamus; species Tinamus guttatus. The sequence goes on from NW_028288984.1 coordinate 1,118,045, forward strand.
GCTGTGTAATGTCACTGAGAAGGCACTCTCAATTATCTTCAGAAGGTCATTGTGAATTAGGGAGGTTCCTGAGGACTATGAGAGAGAAATATCACCCTTATTTTTAAGAATGGCAGGAAGGAAGGTTTGGGAAACTACAGGCCTGGCAGCCTCCCCTCGATCCATGGGAAGGTGATGGTGCTTCAGTCACATAAGGGACAGGAGAGTGGTTGTGAGAGTTCAGTCTGGATTCACAAAGGAGCAAACCTTATCCTGATTGAGCAACCTGACAGCTTTTGACACGATCTTCCAGAACATCCCCATACACAGGCTGATGGAGTTCAGGCTAGATAAGTGGACGGTGAGGTAGACTGAAAACTGTCTAAACTGCTGAGCTGATGTCAGAGGATGATAAGTGGCATGAAGTCCAGATAGAGGCCATTTGCCTGTAAATGTTGTACCCCTGGGTGTTGATATCAGGACAAATACTGTTTAACACCTTTAACACCTGCATCATAGGGTAGAGTACCTTTCAGCAGATTTTCAGAGGATGCTAATCTGATAGCAGCTGATAATGCAAGAGGGTTGTGCTGCCAGTCAGGAGGACCTCAACAGGCAGGAGAAGTGGGCATAAAGGAGCCTCATGAAGTTCAACAAAGCCAAACGCATATTCTTGCACCAGAGAAGGATAACTCCATGCACTAGTTCAGGCTGGAGTCTAAACTGCTGGAGAGCAACTCTGTAAAGAAGGACCTTGAGGTCCTGGTGGACAACAAACTGTACCAGGCCAGCAATGGGCCCTTGTGACAAAGGTGACCAGTCGTATCCTGTAATATAAAGGAAGCCTTTTAAAGGAAGCCAATGTAAATAAAGTCAATAGAGGTGATCCTTTCCTTCTGGTCACTACTAGTGAGGCCATCTGGAGTGCTGGATCTAGTTCTGGGCATCCCAGTGCAGGAGAGAGAGATGGTACTGCTGGAACAAGTCCAACAAAGGACCCCTAGGGTAATGAAAGGGCTAGAACATCTATTATGAGAGGCTGAAAGAAGTCAGAGTGTTTAGCCTACAGAAGGCTCAGTCGATCTGTCTTATATATATATATATATATATGTAAATATCTGATAGGAGGGTATACAGAGAACAGGGCCAAACACTTCTCAGTGATGCCCTGTGTCAGTGGGCACAAACTGAAATATAGGACAATACACATAAACATAAGAATTTTATTTAATTAATTAATTAATTTTTACTGTAAAAATGGTTCAATATTAGAACAGGCTACCCAGGGAGTCTCTATATTTGATGATATTCAAAACTCAACTATGATGGTCCAGGGCAGCCTATTGTAGCTGAGGATAGGACCAGGTGATCTCCAGTTCATTCCAGTTTATTTCTTCCTTTAAAACATGTAAGTAGTGCTTTTGTTTTCCACTTCGCAGCAGCAATATGTGATTCTGTTATTTTCTTCTTTGGAAGAAAATTAAAGGGGCAGTCTATAATGAGATACATCAAGGCTATTTGATTTTTGTATATCTTTTCAAAGTGATAAGGGTGCTAAAGTGATAAAGGAAAATTCTAGCAGCATGAAATTTTTCTGAATTTGAAGAATCTGAAAATAGTTCCTAATTCTCAAATGAACTAAATATAGATTATTAAATCTAAAATAGAAAGTGTTTTTATAATGGAGATAAGTCAATCATAGAACTAGATGGAGGACTTGGGGGTAGAACTGGGGAAAGAAGGAATAGTGGTTAAAAACTGCCAGAGAATAATTGAAAAACACTTTCTAACTGAATGTAAAGAGAAGTGAGAGAGGCATAATGATGTCAACAGACCACATGTAAATTTTTTCCACATATTTGTGGAGAGTTTGGTGAACCATGAGATAGCTTGCTGAGGAATGCCCATGGTTTAAATAGAATAGTGTAGAAGAGCTATTTTAATATCTCAAAATTTGTGTTCAGGTCTGTCTCATGACAGAGACAAATAGAAGTCTTTTCAATGAGATCTCCTACGTTGCTTTTCCAATGCAAGCAAATGATAATTCATTTTTAGATTGGCATAAAGATACACTACAATGTTCAAGCACCAGGTGTGAAAGCAGTACCACAGTTTGACTTGTCCTTTGACAGATGACTGGAACTGAAGACTTCTCTGGGGCAAACATTACCTCATAACATACTTGGCACCAGAAAAGTTGGAAAGATTGTAAAAGAAAATGGAGATGTATTAAAATATGAAAAGGAATGACTAATTCAATATTGTTTGCTCCATGCCAAACTCATAGTTTGTCCAGTAGAGTATCTTAGTTTACAGTCTGTGTGTGGAAACAGGTGATGTTTACAGGATAAGGTATGTCTGTCTCTCTCTGATGAGTCAAATAACAATTTATTTATATGCAATGATTGGGTATGTGATGATGTGATAAGATTATATGTGATGATATTCTTACTTAGCGTGCTTGAGAGAGGTTAACAGGTGGACATGCTATCCTTTTGCGTACCTGCACACTAGCAGCTCTTTTCCTGCTTTCTTAGGCTTAGTTACCCAATGAGCTACTATTAAAATAATTCTTGTAACAACACCTGGCAAGAAGGGGGTCTATCAGTTACAGGATTCCTGGTCAGTTATTCCGCCCAGCAATCTGCTTTTAATTTTCTCACAAGCATTCCTGGTTTTACTTTTCAGCCGCTGGGAGCTTTATGGACCAGTTTTCCTTTTCCTCTCTGAAACAAATGTCAGCAAAGTCAAGATCCATAAAGTCACTATTGAAAAGTAAAAACAAAGTGCTGACTCAGACACAGGGAGTTGGAACCAGGTTGCTCCCATAACAGGTTTAGATACAAATATCCACCCTGATAGTTGGGAGGGTCTTGTAAGTCTACCTTTTATTGGTATTTCCATATGGGCATCTGGCATTGTGCTTTTGCATTACATGGGCTACAGAGATTGTTTTGGGCCACTAGTAACTCTTGGTGGAGCATATTCACTTATTTTTGAACCAGTATAGTCCATGTTAAACATTTCATCCCTCTGCTCTGAAATGTGTCAATGTTCCCTTTCGGGAACCATGCTGAAGTAACTGTGAGCTGGCAAGTGAGTTCTTTATGGCTTGTACTTTATTTCTGCAGATTACATTCGCATTCTAAAGGTGAAATCAGAACTATTCTTTAAATATAGAGACTTGTATTTCTGAATTAGGTAGGGTTGGCTCCCTTGAAAACATGCCATGTGCTGCTATCCATTTACATCATCTCTGCAGTGAGAAATAAATCTAACAAACAAAACTGGTTTCATTAGTCTTAGCTTTGTAAATTTGCCTCAATAGGCAGTTATCTAGTTAACATATGGATAGTACAACAGATGATCCCACTGTGATTATGCTGTAAGGCACCTGAGGGATTCTGATGATGTGATCAATCAAAAGAACATTTCATGTGGGGCCATGTGTTATTATTTATAATATATATCCTTTATATTTTATAAAACTCCCTTATCACTCCTTATTTCATGAAATCAATTAATTGAAAGAGCCAAAAGATTCATCATTTTTGTAATATCTGACTTCACTTGCCAAAAATAGTGAAATTGATTTTTAACCTCTATTAATGATTTAATTTTCCTGTTTTACTGACGTCAATAAAAGGGTATTACTACTCCCAGACCTCAGTGAAAGGGTATTGTCAGTTTATAGAAAAATAAACTCCCTTTCTCTGTTTATATGTGCATAATATAAATTATGCTTTAATTGCTTACCTATAAAATGTTGAAAAATTGTTGGAGTCCAGATAGCATTAAAATTAAAAAAAATCAGAATGTGCAAAAATGGATTGAGAGAAGACTCGTGGTAATTCACAGCTTGTGCAAACATGTAATATATTTGAGACTTATTCTTATTTCCTCATATTCTTGATAAATATAAGAAGCCAATACCTTTGGTTATAATTCTAAGGCATTTAGACCAAGAACTGGCTATACTACGCTCTGAGGAAGGTGACATACTAGGTGTGAATCAGTGTGTGTGCACTTTTGAAAGGTAAATCAATTTCCAAAGGAATTAATCTCATTAGCTTAATCAATGCTGTCTTATGCCTCATGGTGTATAAAGTAAACACAAACACTTATTTTCCTTTATTGAGAGTAAAAAAAGGTCTTCCTCTATTGAGAGTAAAAAAGGTCTTCTTCATTGTATGGACATCTTAGATTTCAGTGTTTTATCTCTGTACAATGGATCTTCTCAGTTCAGATGGGTATGCCACTCTTGTTTAAAGATTAATGCAGATAAGTTGGGAGATCTTGTCACTTAAACAACATAGATTTTTGTTTACATGTTCTCCCTAAAACTAAATTGCATAGAGATGGCTGTCAAGCATATTTTCATTTGTTACATAACGCTTGTTTGTCAAAAATGTTTGAATATGGCAAATCACATGAAACTTTTTGTTCTGAGGAGTTTTCTCATCCCAAACAGTTCCACTCTCTGGTGAGAAAAGGAGGAAGGAGAGCATCCCTTCCACAGTAAGCAGTGAGTTGAGGAAGCGACGTGGTGACAGCAACAGGTTTGCCCCTGTTCCTCTCAAGCACCCCATGTAATCTTGTGCTGATAACCAAGTCTTTGACTTCTTGGTGTTGAGGAAGGAAACCGTTTACTAGAGGAAACCATTTCCTGGAATGGAAAGTTCATTCACTCCCCTTAATTCTTAAGCATGGGAATATAGATTTTAGCTATCTCTTTTGTCAGTCAAAAGCAGCCAGATTAATTCACTTTCTGAGGAACTGTGAACTTTTTTCTGACAAGGCCTATTTTTCTCTCTTCAGGTAAGTTTAGGAAGACAGTATCTCCAGTTTTGCAAATGAAAGCCAACTGGCATCTGGCATCTTTGTGAGTAAACTACCTAAATTGCAGCCCAGTGGCAGATTAATACTGCATCTTGATGGCACGGTATTGAGCTGATTTATAAAAGTCATAGGAACATAAATCTGAGTACTATTCCCATATGCTTTATCTCAACTTGTTGTGTTTCAGTTTCAAATAAGCGTGTTTGTTTTTTGATGTAAGCCAGGAAAAAAAAAATGACTTTCTGATTTTTTTGAGATAATTGTTGCCCCACAGCTATAACTACCAGTATATTATATCTTCTTAGTTTCTTAAAAGTGAAAGGTTTTTACACTCACTCTTACTGTAGTCCCAAATTAGGTCTAGTGATAAAAAATTACTATATTGTGAATAATCCATCCTTATTAATGCTCATTAGGATGATATTTTTAGCTGTTAAAATTACATCGGGATGATTAATATTTTATATATCTATTTCAAAAATATAGCCATTTTGCTATTTTGCTTTGGGCAATAGGGATACGTTTCATTTCACTTAAAATCTGCTTGCTGTATCTTGAAGAGTGAGTAAGCAGAACCCATAGTTACAGCTGCTGTTTTGTGGAGCAAGGACTGCTGAAGCCTCAAAAGTCAGGTGCCTTCAGGTGTGTGCGATTGCCCAGGCACTGCTGATGCAACTGTCAGTGCTGGTGTATGACCAAAGAAAGATCAACTTTGTGGAGTATGGCCTGTAACTCAATGTTAAAGGAATGATTGAAGACAATCCTGATGTTTCAAATTATTCTGTTATTTTTATACTCTTCTTGTAACCACCAATGGGACTACAAAAAGGAGGTTTTCATCATTCAGCATGCAAACCCACCTCTTTAGGACTGTTTGGTTGAATTTATCAGATATCTGTTATCTGTTAGTTACATTAAAAAAAAGTACAGAGCTTTCCCTTTCTCTGCTCTCTCCACATTCTGAACCATCTGCTTCAGAAGACAAACCAGTCTTGTGATTATCATCAGGTGACTGACCATATTGGAAGTCACTTTCCTGAGATGGATATCTGTGTAAGAATATATTTGTGTAAAAACGAATATGTCTGAAAAACAAATATATGTGTTAAGAACATAGATATTCGAGTATGGATGAAAAATGAAAATCTGTGTTTCAGTCTCAGGAGGAAAAGAATATTAATTCTTATTTTCTTAAGATGTTGTTTACATTCAGGTTAGCAATAGCTGAAGTGCTTTATTGCCTCCTGTGACCACAGCATACATAGTTATAGCTATGTCATTTTAATTCCCCCAATAAAATCACCTTTCAATGGTCCGTGCTACTTTGGGAAACTTGGTGTATGACTGAGCTTGTGTACTGAGTTACTGACCAAGTACCTCTTAATATGGAAATTGCGTTGTGTGTATGAATGTATGAAGATATTTTTCTCTTAATCAGCAAGTCAGCTAACTTTGGCAAGAATTGGAGGACAACACAATCTTGATAAAGACAGATCATAAGCAAATTAAATAACTAACATGCCTTTCCAGGGCTTGGCACAACACAATACATTGCAGTAACTCTAGCTACTGTTTAGTTCAGTGTTATTGACTCAAGTGCCATTTCTTGAGTGAGGCATTGAGGGGCTAGTTCATGCTTTCCTGAGAGTTTTGTTACTGGTTTTATCAGAGCCTGATTAATAGGTTCATTAAAAATGTTCTTCAGAGAGCTTGGCTATAGCTGGAGTTTAGATTTTGGCTTTGAATTTTTGGGCAACTATCTCTGCAAGGGACGGTAGAGATAGTTCAGTCAAATCAAGTGCTATAACCTTAACTCTTGGGATTCTTACGCTTCTTTTCGATTACATAAATAGCATATGTCATTTTTCATCAAAAAGAATGATCTCCCAAGTGGTGAGCAAATCCATGTAATGTAGCTATATCACTGCAGAAAATGAATTTTGAAAGTGTTTATGAATGGGAGAAACACTGTGAAATTGTCCTTTGGGGCTTATTTAAGTACTATTATGAGTTGTGCTTAAGAGTGTAGCAGCTTCTTCATTTATTTGCCTAATTGGATAAATATTATTTCAGGGAGGTAGCGCATCTGACAACAGGAAGCTAAGCATCATGGGAAAAAAATAGAGAGAGAAAAAGGGCTTGACTTAATCACTGATGCAGCATTAAGAATGCACAGTTCACATTATATTATAATTCAAAGCATGCACTGGAAAAAGCACACAGTTGACTATGAAATAGTTGCATTCAACTAATAGTAGATGCTGTAAATAAAATCATTATAAGACAAAGTGTAATAATGGATGTGAGAACCTCAGGATAAGCTTCTCAAAAATGTACTTTTTTGGCAAAAATACGAAAACCAAATGACTCATAAGGTACTTTTATGCTCAAAGGTATGAGCATATCTGCATAATTGTGTCTTCAGCTCTCTACCAGCAATTAGATTTTAGGTAAAATATGAATGAGGCATCTGTGTAATTCACTGCAAGTGCAAAACAAGGCCTGAAAAACAGACCAATTTGCTGTGTTATTCTTTTAGTGTTCAATATGATACCTGATTGAAAGTTCATACCATCTGAAACATAAATTGTTTTTATTATTGAAAAAAAATCAAAATGCCCTGGCTTGTGTGGCATGTAAGGTTTACTATGTGTTGTACTTCACATGAAAAGCTCTTGTTATCACTATTGGCAAAGGAGACAGAAATCAATACAAGCATGAGTCAGAAATACAGTGATCTTTTTAAAAGGTGTATATATCTTTGACTGTACATGTCTTTTGCTGAAAATGGAAGTAATAGCTACACTAAGCACATATCTTTTATCTTTTTAGGTAGAACTTTTTAATACTCTTAGATAACAAAATAGCAATGTACCTTTACACAGGAGCCACACATGAAGAAATCTGACTGTTTTGAAGATGAAAATACAACTGAGCTACTATTGTAGACTGTGTAACAAACTATTTTACAAAACTAAGCTTGTGTCCTGTACATGCAACAGGATGAGTCAGAGTGAGTTTGGGAAAAATGGATAAGACAATAACTCTGAAATGTTTGAAAAATCACAAGTATCAAACTTCCATTTTCAGAGGTGAAAATTTTCTACTAGTAATCAATGGGATGTGGGATATACAGGTGTATATAAACATTTTATGAGGCAATATTTTGTTTAAGGTTGTTAAAGCACTTGGTATCTTATATAACCCAGATTTATTTTTCAGTGTAAGCTCACTTCTCTTTTTCTTTAGAGAGTTATTCTATGTCATCACATCAGAGTCCTTCACAAACCGCCTTTTTCCTTCTTCATACTATGCCCATCATGTCCCTTTTGGTTTAATAGCTAATCAGAAATTGTATATTGACTGTTTTGCTTCTTGTAACATATGGAATTCCATATCTTCAGGCAGCTTGTCTAACTTTGAGCTATTGATAGTGAAGTTCCCAGCACATTGCGGCATTCCACAAGTGCCATTAAAGAGTACTTCATGGCACTGAGTTTGTCCCTGTTAGTTTAGACTGTACCCCAAAGTCAAACAGACTTGGAAAACAGGAATATAAGTATTTTTAAAACATTCTGGACTGCCAAAAGCAAGCTTCTAATTAATTTCCTTTGACTGACTGAGCCTCATGGAAGTTTGATCTCTGTCCACATAACCTGAGCACTCCATTTCAATTCTTAAGCTGAATGCCTCACATCGTATTCTCAGGCTTTGGAGCTGAGATGTTCAAAAGGAAAGATATAGTTACTTTAGTGCAGTTTGCAGAACAAGTTCCAGTATGAGTTATTGTTGTTTTGATCTCATGTGCGTATCTTTCTTTTCTTTTTATTTCCAAATGTTCATTTTTATCTAGATATGTCAGCAGACTAGCATTTTCTCCATCCAGCAAGAACATTATTCATGTTATGGTATGGAACTGCTGTGGATTTTACAGACTTGGAGGTGTAAATTTTGCAGACTTGCAGGTAACTTAAAACAGCTACCAACCATGGTAAAAGAAGACTTTGATTTCTGTCTGTCTGTTCTACAATTGGGTTTCCTTATATTTTGCAAAATTATTTGTGAGAATGGAATAAGAAGAATGAACACTTACTCTGAGGAGCAGTGGGAAGGCATTACTAAAAGCAAAGTCTTCAGCAGTCGGATGGGCGTGGGTGGGTTGGAGATATCTCCTCTCTCCCCCTTTTCCTTCTCCTTACCCTTGGGACACAGATCAGTGGGATGGGCTATCTGTCAAAAGTTGGAGGACATAGCATGCACTGTATAAAGTCAGCATTCTTTCAGACCTTTCCTTTGAAAAAATATGCAGAAAACTCTCCAGAATGAGATAATCTGGAAGAAATTCACATAGTTTGCTGAAACATTTCAAACTTCGTAAATTTGCTGTAATTCTTTTTTCTATGAAGTGATAATGACAGGTTGCACTCTACATCTGATAAATTCTATAGACTAATTCTCTTCCTGAGGATTAAGAAAGTCCATGTCTGAAGTGTCTACTAGAAATGGACTTTGCTTAATTACCTATCTATCTCAATTATGAATATTGCAAAGAATGGCTAATTTAGCAACTGGGAAATGTATTGTAAAATAAAATATCCTGCAAAGATTTTTCTTAGAAAAGGTGAATAATATATAGCC